>NW_028301569.1:8662500-8872500 GCF_042242905.1 Orbicella faveolata | reverse complement strand
TTATTTTTGTATTGACCTTGTTGTCTGTTATCATGTAAGCGACTACCGTAAACTTCCGACAGTAACGACCCTCGTTACTTTCGGAGTAGCAGCCTATGGGGCTTGCTACTTTTGGGGTGTCGTTACTTTCGAGGTGTCATTATTTTCGGGGAGCAGAAAACGTTATATAAGGTTGGTAAGACTGAGCTCCTCTTCTAGTTCAAATCTATATGTCTGTCACATGGGTGAGTTCTCCATGTCTAGACCGTGTTGTTAGTGTTTGGCGGAACGCTAGTTACATACCATAGACACCATAAACTGTTTATACTTCATGAAGCAATGCTACGTCAGTTTGCTGTATCAATATCTCAGTGCGTGGGTCGAGTTTTTTCAATTTAAATTTGAAGAAACGTTCCTTTTATATTAATACGCTACTGTTTAAAATGACGTTAATTTGAATCAAAGTTTTCTATATTACGTTCCTGTTACTT
The DNA here is from genome assembly GCF_042242905.1 of Orbicella faveolata. Taxonomy (NCBI): domain Eukaryota; kingdom Metazoa; phylum Cnidaria; class Anthozoa; order Scleractinia; family Merulinidae; genus Orbicella; species Orbicella faveolata. Next base: position 8,872,030 of record NW_028301569.1, on the reverse strand, counting down.
GATGAAAATTCTAGGCGTTTTGTTTTAACACGGTGCAACATTAACTGATGAAGCACGAATTGACGCTTCACAACGCGATTCCACGTTACCATACGTAACTTTCACCTGACTATTGACTGGAAAAATAAATATACCATTGAACCTGGGTATCACTATTTTGGGCGAGGTGGATGCTCGCTACTTTTGGAGGGTCGCTACATACTTTCGGGATTTATTACCAGCCACAATTTTTTGACGGTACTTTCTGGGGGTCGCTATTTTCGTAAGTTGACGACGCCTCAGCCCGAGTCAACTTTCACGCAAAGAAATCGAGAGCGAATAATCTAATTGTTTTACAATAAATCTACTAGTCTTTTCAAACTTTATCTTAATCCTCGTGTCTTCATTTGGCTTTTGCGCCTTTCATCAACTGGCGCGTGGAAGAAAATTTAGTGGTGAACAATAAAGAATAGACAATACGCAATATTGTGTGTACGTTTGGGAACTATCGGACGTCTAATGGTAGCCCCGTCCAAACGGAAAATGTTTGAAGATCAAACACAATCAACTGATCAATGTTCGGTGACCATACAATTCCCGTTTGGACACCTTGTTTGGTCGTGTTTGATCGTGTTTGACAACATTTGAGGGACGACAAACATTTGGTCAAACATTGTAAAACATTTTGTTCCTTTGGACGGTGATCAAACATATTTGATATCGTTTGGCCATTCAGGATAACTTCAACATCGGTTTGGTCACAAAACAGTATTTGATCGCGTTTAGTTTCCAAACATTTCCCGTTCGGACAGGACTTAAAACTAGCGTATTTACCCTCGAGACGTCGCTTAAATTTCCGGGGTACCAGCTATCAGGCGATAGTTCCTCGACAGCTGAAACAATAGAAAAACGGTTTTTCTTTTTTTTTTTCTTTTTTTAGATCGGAGGAAGTCATAGAGGTCTAGATCTAATGTTCAGTTAACGCCTACAGTTTTTCCTTTTGCTAAATTAAAACTGTCATTCACTGTGATCTTATTATCTTTGAACAGTGTTGGTGGAAGCAACTCCAGATAAGTTGTGAGATGGACTCAATCCTCCCGGGAGATTTGACAAATTGACAAAAAGGAAAAAAAGTGATTATAATTTACGGCAAAATTACAACAACAAAGGTGTGAGTAAACATAACGAATGGAAGCTTTGTTTTAGAAACATTTTAATAAGCCGCGTGCATTCAAAATCTGCGACTGAAAAATTCATTTCTTAATATTTTGATTATTTAAAGGATTTTGCATGTAACTTATTCAAAAAGCTCCATGTGTTGGATTGAAGAACTATTTTTCCGTCTAAGAACAGTGACGTTAAAACTTACAAAGTATTATTTCATTTTGTACGTGGCTATGCGACTGAAATTAAAATGAAAATATTGAATATTTTGATTAGAAAAGGATCTAATTCGTAACTTATATAGCCCGGATAGGATGTGTATATATTGGGAAGAGCATTTATGCCATTAAAACTGAATTAATATATGTACGTGGTTAATTTAAAAGATGTGAAGAATTTCGTAAGGTTTGTAAGTTAATAAGGTTCGAAAACCTAAGAAAATATTGTGAATGAAATGAGTCATCCATAGCCTGTACGTTGGATATGGTTCGTAAAAGTTTAGTTAGAAAATATTACAAATAAGATGACTCTTCCATAGCTTGTAACTTTGATAATAAAATTTTTTAATCTGAGGACAGTTTTTATACCAGGATAAATTGTTAAGTTTGTGAAGTTCAGTTACACAGTGTTTTAGCCTTCACCCGTTTTACAAAGTATATCTTAAAGAAGCAGAATATTTTTAGTTTAGAAAGATATACAAATAAAAATTACAATTATATTCCCGTCAGTTTGTGTGCCTGTACCTTGTTGTACGACACCGCCGGTTCGGACCCGTCGCGATCCATTCGACACCAAGAAATTTTCGAACCTCATCCCGCAAATTGTGGTTGAATGTATCGCGCCCTAGGTTACTTAATTCCCATATCATGTTTTAGAGGCTTTTAGAGGACATTTTATGTTCTTATACTGAAAATTAGTTCACACGCACATTACACGTTACATACATAACTTGTCACTTGGAAAACTACTTGCCACTTGGAAAACTACTTGATACTTGGAAAACTACTTGCCACTTGGAAAACTACTTGTCACTTGGAAAACTACTTGACACTTGGACGATCACCTGATTGACTGGATTGCGTGTTTGCCTTCAATGCTACACCTCCAAAACAATTAGTTATTTTATTTCTTGCCTCGATTAAGACAGTTGGCACGTTTGCGACTTTTCGGTTGACATCAGAAGGAAAAAGGAAACAGATAGACACCTACGGAAATGGTTGTTTCCCTTATAGACCATTTAATAGACACTTAACGGAAAACCAAAAATAAACTGAACCATCAAAAGTATTCATCGGAATCATCTAAGTCGGCGGAGAGTCAATATTTAATGTCCAAGTCTGGATTCTCCGACGAAAGTTTCAAAAAACGTTTTAACTCGTTTCAGTTTGTTAGTCATAACTTAGTCAGTATCAGTTTAGCCCGACAGCCGCTCATAAAAAAGACAGGAACAAAGAAAATTTCAGTTGCTACAGGTAATTCTAAAAGAGTGAACTAGCAATGGATGACTTGCTACTTGTCTCCATTAATTTTTAATTGACACTATCTCGCCGTTGAGCTGAGAAAATAAAAATAACACCAGAAATTTCGATATGAAAGTGAGCGCTGGCGAGAGGAAAGCGGTCGTTGGTATAGACGAGAGGTACGCAAAACATTAGGTTAGTTCAACGTAACACCACTGGGATATTCCGTTATTAAAAAGATGGAGGTGTTTGGAGGGAGCAAATGGTGGCAACTGTTGAGTTGTGCCGTACTAACGTTTGGATGTCTACTTTGCCAGTAACGCCGACCCCGTGTGCTACCATTAGTTAAGCGTAAATTTGGCCGAATATTTCCACGAGTATTGTGCCATTTTAGATATTCAAATGGAAGTAGCCTCTGAGTTCACGACAAGTGTAAGAAGTGTCAAGAGGGTAAAATGCCTTTGGTAGACAATATCATCAACAAGTGATGCCAAAGCGGTAAACTAGCAATAATGACTTGATACTTACCTTCCCTTAATTTTTAATTGACATTAACTCGATGTTGAGCTGATAAAATAAAAATTAAAAAAGGAGCAAAGAAGGCCTTTTAGATTAAGATGTCTCGTAAGTACCCGCTCGAATATAAAATCATGTTGTAACATTGCTTAGGATACATTTTAACTTAGGAGAGCTTCGTCAGTAAGTTGATTCCCTGCGGCATCATCTTTTCAATAACAAAAAAAACACGTTTTGTAAACTTAACATATCTTGCAAAATAGTTCAATGAATAAATCCGACTCCAGACACGATAAAAGGTAAGACAATTCCGGAAATAACCATATCGATAATTAAAACTGCCCACGCACGACTGTTTTGCATTTGCTTTGTTTTTCCGTTCCATGCATCGAGAAACACTTGAAATTTCCTGAATGATTTCCTGTTTGTTTTGATGAGCATCATCGAAAGCATAGAAGTTAAAATAGAAACAAACTACACCGAAACTTGTAAGTAAGAAAATCATCTAATAAACATAATTTACTATTCCAGGAGTGTTTATGAGTATATTGATCAATTCACGAAGTCGTCAAGAGGCTTTGAAAAGACACACAACTGTCCGTTATGACGCGAGTACTTTACACAATGGATAACAAAGTCTAGTTACAAACGGGAGCTTCTGCTTAACAAAGGGAAAACAATCCGCAAGTATAAGGGACAGTCCCGTATCCCATAATGCATGATAATGCAACTCGATACCAGCAGTCGCAAGGTTATAAAAAGCAATCATCTCAGAAATTCAGGCCGTTTCTGTCAGCAGGGTGACCAGTAGCCTTCTCGCGATCGTCTTTGAAACGTTTTTGTTTTTAACTGTGAAGGAAATACGATGCTTGGAAAGACTTGGAAAGGCATTGGCTTCTCTGTAGGACTCATCATATTTATCTCATCGGCGGTGAGTAATTTATCATTGGTATTCCTCAGTCTCGCACCTGTATCATTTGTTTGAACGCCTACTTGTACATTTATAAATTGTTTTGTTCTGGGCAGAATATTTCCGTCCTTGATTTTCGGTCGACTTCATCCAAAGTTTTCTAGGTTACTTAATTCCCATATCATGTTTTAGAGGTTTTTAGAGAACATTTTATTTCTTTTTTCTAAATATTAATTCACACCCACATTACCCGTTAGATATATAACTTGTCACTTGGAGACCTATTGGATGATCACCTAATTCACTAGATTCACGGCGTGTTTGCCTTCAGTGCTACCTCCAAAACAATCAGTTATCGTATTTCTTGCCTCGATTAAGGTTACCGTAAACCTTCGCGGGTGTCCTTAGCGAAAAAAAATATTACCGCGCTGTCTTAAAGACAACCACTACAAATTATATATCAATGCAAAGGTTATAGAATGCTCTATTCGATAAAAAATTTTTTGCCTCAATTTTTTTTAATCATAAGGCGAGCGCGACCTAAAAGCGCGAAACGACCGACGTTCCATTGAGCGAATTTATCGGGTATCAAACTCGACCGCATCAACAAAGCTACTGCATTATATCATTCGCGAGGCATCAATCATCAAAACCGTGTGAGGGTTTGTCGATATTCCTATTGGTTGTTTTGGAAACTTTCTGTCAAGTTTGATGTCCAAAAATACAGCGACACGTTTTACGACGAAGGCCATTGCAGGAGATCAATTTTGAAAAACGCAAATTCCCCACACGCATGACATGTCACAGGTATCAGACCACCCGTAAAACACTTACATGCCTAAGTGGATTTGTTTTCAAACATAAATAGATTAATTTATTTTTAAACAAGCATTTTCACCTGCTTAAATTACCCTTTAATAGGTGTACAACAAGAGTGTTGGCGAAAATGACGTCGGAAGTGTTGGTCGATATACTCACAAAGTGTTTCAAATCAACGTATTTTCGACACGTGGCTCTTTGGGCATGCATGTCTTTCCACGCTGCAAGATAACATTCGAAATGAAGGCCGATATTTTATACATTAGCTGATATTGTTTGCTGAGTGATTCCTGACAATAGACCGGCACTTCATAATTGATACCAGTGTCAAGTCCTTATAGCTCGCGGTGATCAGCAATCAACAGGCCCACATTTTTTGATGCACTTTAACCCTATAACACTCGCGCGTGCGGCTAAAACGTTTATTTTCTTATACAGTTTTTGTTGAAATCTAAACGACAGAAGGAGAAATTAGATGCAACATGCCAGTAGCAAGGCAAAACCTGGAAATGGAACAACGCACAACAAATAACTGCCGGTCAATCAAATTGGTCGTTAAAGTTACAAGTGCGAAACTGTGTTCGACTTGCAGAGAATTTATGTCAGCAATGAAAGCTATCTTGTGACCTTTTTATTGTTAAGTACTCATCCGATCATGATGCTAGCTTGCCAACGCAGACGTATTTTCGGCTGTCACTTGGTTCCGCGGAAAATAACCAGGGCGAAATCAGTAACATTTCCAAAATATCAACGCTACCATCATCGCTGCAAAGAAGATTAACGACGTCTTAGAATCCACTGAGAACAAAGAAAACGCGGCAAAACAACAGTTGGACACAGCCCTCAACAAACTGAACGTGCTTGCCTCGCTTGCCTCTGGGTATCAGCCGCGTGATTCCGGCCAGAAGGACTGGTCACGCTATCCCGCCGCAGTATTCACGGGTCTTCATCCGAAAACTGAAAATATTTTAATGATTGATGATGCTTCAGTTACAAACGGCGAGCTTAATGATTTAAGAACACTGCAAAGCCAAACTTCATGCGGCTGACTTGTTTCTTGTGGGTTAGACATATGAATAACTTAAATCTCGGGTCAAAGATGTCAAAATATTTCTGTTAATGTTTGCACGTATAATAAAGGTGCTTGAATGCAGTTCGTTTTGAATTTTACGCATCTTTTTTTTCATCAAACGCTCATTGGCGACCAGTATTTCTCCTTTACCTCTCAAGGTATTTGATACAGGCGATACTGTGTGTTTCTTTCCTGAAAAGCGAAATTTGAAACTTTGGAATGTAAATGCACCGTGTTGACTCCAAAAGTGCTTACTCAGCATATTAATTGTCGAGAGTTAATAGCGGTCGTACATGCCACTAAGCCGCTGAATCCATAGTGCCACACACTTGGTTTATAATTCTTTCGAAGTCAGAATGACTAGAATATATCCATGCAAATTTTTATCAAGAAATGGTAATGAAAGGACAGAAAGGAGAATTTTGTACGCCCGATTTTTGTTTCAAGGCGACTAAACTTTGCCCAAGTGTAAGAACCAGCCTATCAGAAGCTTTTATGATAAAAACCTCTTGAAAACGTCAATCAATTTAGGGATTGTATTTTGAAAAGAATCTTCTAGACTGTTCTAGAATGCTAAGCTGTGCTGGTCTGACGGAGCTTTAGCTAGCGAGAGCGACTCTCTACATCCGTTGATTATTTTGTAAGATATCGAAAGTGGAACAAGCTCAAAATCTGGGAGATTTCCCGATGATGGTGTTGGCGTGTTTCCTGGGACTGACCATAATAATAAGAGTAACGGTAAGTTAACAACTCAACATTTTGCTGACATTCCACATTTCGGCGAGCAGTCAGAAATCCGAATAATTTTATATTTTCTTTTTGATACTCGGCATACGACAGTCCATGGAAGAAAAGAAAACAACCACAAAAGAGAAATAGTAATATTTGAAATAATAGCTAAATGCTACTTGTACTGTTTTTTAGTCCAAACTTAGTTAGTTAGATTTGTAGCAAGAGAACGCATTTCAGCACAAAACTCACGTGGAATATCGAAACTAGATGAGGGCGCGGTTTTTAAACACTCCAAGTTCGACGGTTTAGTATCTCGGTGGAGCCAGCTTTCGTTCTCAGCTGCCTTGAGGAAATGAAAACTGAAAAAATACATTCAATTTTTCTCACATTTACCGGTTACAGATGACTCCGTGTGAGGCTTAGAGGTTTTCAGTTCAGATACGTGACGCGGCGAAAATGCTTTCAAGCACAAAATTTCCTACGGTCGCTCTGATTGATCGTAGCGAAGTGTCCCCACGGATGCGAGCTTTCAAATTTCTTTCTGATAACAAAGCCGAAAGCGGCAAGCCCACATTTGTCATTATATCTATATAGCCTATATATAACTAGAAGGAAAATTTCATCGGCCCGATCAGTTGAAAGCTGAAGGCTTCGGCGCCAGAATGTTTTGATTCGTCAATTCAACTCAGTTGTCATCCGGGTCAAATCTCTTTTATCGAAACGCTTTGAAACTCGTTTACCTCGGCTAGATAGCAGGGTTAGTTACAGAGAACTTCAGAAATAAACTGGGATTTATTTTTTTTGGCTTATTAATGCTGTTTTGTAAATAAACTACTATATTAAGATGACGTAATCGACAACTATTTCATAATTCGTGCTTTTTCTGGCTGAGTAAGTTTGATCTTTAGATCGCGCGAGGCCCTACAAAATGGCAATCACTTTTGAAAACAGACCTAAAAGACTCAATTCTTCAAAGAAAATCGATCTATGCCGCTGGACCACGAATTGAAACGAAAACCCGTATGAATTTTTGTTCTTTTCTTAAGTATGAAAATCAATCAATGAAAAGCTATAAGGTTAAAATTAAGAATTTAATACACCAGCGAAAAAATTTCGCAACAAATTATTCACTTCTGACATTAGGGAGCGAACTCCTGGCATGCAAATTGATAACATTTCTCCACGTAATCCAAAGATCCTGGTTCGACTCAAATCAAAGAATTAGCTTAAGTTACAAAGTAATTTCCCATAATTCGATCAAAACTTGTCTTTTTTCAGAGCGACGGCTGTTAAAAAGGAGAGAATTATTTTAAAAGTATATATACATTTCATTTGTAGAGCATTTTTTAAAATGCTCTACAAATGAAATGCCGATCATTTTTTAGCTGACATGTTTGTTATGTTCCAGGCAACCCATGACATGTACTTCATAAATCTTTTATGAAGACACGCGATTACAAATACGCGCTTTCAGTTTAATTATCACCAAAGTCGGTTAGCAGGGTTCAAGAAAAATTATTTCTAGAGGGTGTTTCTATATTTCCTTAGTCGAGATAAACTTGCAAAAAAAAAAAAAACGATAAATAATTCTCCAACATAGACCTCGTGCCGGTTGGATAACATTTAATTATACGAACAGTAGTGTACATAAACTCAGACTGTTTTTGCTATTTGTTATCATTACTTTTAAAAACTGAATTGTTCCGTGGGTTTAGGCCGCGGGCGGAAGACATCTGGCAATTCAGGCTATCATTACTTGGACATGTAAAAGTACATAACAAATGCGATACTGTCGCCAGTTTGCGATTTCATTTTAAACACTGTAATACGATTACCTTTAAAACGAGGAAAATATCCGTCTTCAGTTTTGTTTCCTATCCCATCAGGCCTTTATAAAAGTAGATCTAGGAAGAATTTTGTTCGCCGTCCGACAACATTATTTCGATGAAAACATTCACTGCGTTCAATATATATTTTTCGCTGAGAGTTAAGGAATACCTTGAATCTTGAGAACCAATAGCTCTTCCACAGGCTTAAAATTCTCTTTATAGAATCTTATTAGCTGTTGTTGACTTAAGTTAAGATAGATACTGATTAAGAAAGCTATTTTAAACACTTTGTGGACTCAGGGATCCTCAGGGTATCGGCATAGAAACAGCCCAGATTTTCATGTTATGACAAACAGACATTCGATATACAGTATTAGTTATATCTTGCTTCCCCTAGTCCACTTACAGTCAATGACATCACCTTGTATTTGATTGGTTCATGGCGAGATGTGCCACGTAGCTGGGGGCAGCAACAAACGTGCATGCGACCAAACATCAGTCATATAACAGTGTGACTTAACGGCAGCTTATGGAAGTTGACTAGATGAAGCTTTGCCATGTTTGTCTTAGGTCTATTAATTTTGCTGGCTGGGGCTGGAATATCGGTATGTGATTTCTAGTTTTGCTTTGAATTCTCAATCGTTCACATACATATAAAGCTTGTTTGCACTAGACAGAGTTTTAAAATAGCAAAGGATTTAAGGCGCGGCTAACATTAGCAATTCAGATCAGACAACTCAAGTGCGGGGAACTTTTTTCCCTTGAAATATTTTAGATTAATTACACTGAAGACCAAAACAGAACGTTCCCTGACATAGCAGGAAAGGTAAAGAACAGATATAGTTGGAAAGACACCATTTCGATTCCAACAGCAATAGCATACATGTGTGCCGGTCAAATTCATTTAATACAACCGGAAAAACCGGTTTCGCTTGTATGGGTCGCCGAGTTTACGCTATCCCACTGGCCTCGCGCCATACCGCCTGCGTTAAATATTAATGCAAGTAATTAGAGTGGTTACAATGATTTTGCTAACGTGCGAGAAAACAAGGACCGAAAAAGCCAGATGCTCTCACAGGTTATGATTGTGCAAGTTACTGGCTATCGAATGTTCGAATAGACTGGTTTAACTTGCTCAAGTTGCTGACAATACATATACAGTCCAGAGCCTATATATAAGGCTTTGTATATTTTTAATACAGAAGTTTTATCAGAGTCAGTGATAGTGGACGCACTATTAAAAACCTCGAGATTCAATGAACGGAAATCGTCGGAGGACCTTTTTCGTGAATATCATTTTCCAGTTTGGCAGAAAGTGACCCCAAGGCCTCAAAGATAAACAGCCATTTTATGCTTTAAGCAAGTTTTTTGACGTGTCCTCTGACGCGAAAAATGTTTAAAATGATGTCGGCATGTTCAGACGTCGGCTCTGCGAACATTCTTCATCTTCTTGCTCAACGATTTGATAACTTGAAACTTAAATTAAGTATTACATATTGTTCACCGTTGATTATAATATTTAAGTACCAGTGGAAAGTTTATTGTTGGTTAGTTTATTCAACATTCCAGGATTATCGTTCAAAGCTTCTCGGATTAAGCATGACGTCAGTTTCGGTTCAAAGACCTCCTGCGTTGTGTCAGTAACTCTCAAAGGTTTTAAACTACGCTTTACATGTAAGGCGATTATTGTTTTAAAGGCGAGGAAGCTTTGTTAGTGATTATTCCTCAACTCCTGTCGTCCACTTAACACCCAATTAATTCAGGAAGTGAAGATTTTATTTTGGAAACACTGGGGTTGTTGCGTGTTGATTAAAAGCAAATGTCGCCCGCCCATGAATCTCTTGCGGCAAAACACAAGGTCGCGACTTCGGACACGACAGTGTGTGGGGTAGACAACACTATTTAAAAAGTGATTGATAACTATCACTATTATATTACCTAAACGCAGGAGATAATTTTTAAAAGCTTTAAATGATAGCAACCTAACGGATTAATTGCAGCGGAAATCCGGGTTATCTATTTTGTCTGTTGGCATGTCGAGCTCCCTTTTCGAAAGAGCAGTTTTTGATGAAAAGGTTGGACCAATATGTTCTGGCTGCTTGGAGTGTGCTGTGTTTCAGTGATCCGTTTCGTGGTAAGTTAATGATTTCCGCCCTGTTTATTGCTGTTTTTCTTTGCTGCATTGCAAGTTCGCTAGCCGAGTGCAGTTAATTTGCGCGTAGTGGTCCATTCTTAAGGGCGTTTGTTTAAGTTTCGCAGTCAAGGCAGTATACAAATTAAGACCATCAAGATCAATGCTTTTAAATGTCTGATTCATATGGCCATTGCTTTGTAAACAGTTGTAAGTTGATCACAGTAAATACTTGCTGATTGTACTTGAAACAAAATTAACCCTATTTATAAATCGTTTGCAAAACGTGATGTAATATTCACTTGCTTTGAATACATTTCTTTCATTTAGTGCGTGCATTAAGGAGCAAAGGATTTACCATACCATCTGTTCGTGGAATTTGGATTCGTAACAAAATTTGTCTGTTTTTCTTTTCTCTACATAGTACTCAGCTCTTGCCAGTTCCCGTCGATTTAATTTTTTGAAGTAGATATCTTCTAACTCGAGTTTGCGCCCTGAATTCGAAGCGATAATTCTGATAATTCTGAGTTGAAAGTATGGTAAAAACCCCGTGTAAGAACCTACATTTTTTAAGTCTCGCAAAATAGGTTTCGGTATTTTGGGGCACATATTGGCAATTTAGGCTAAGTAAGTTGTAAATTGGGTCCTAAATTTCTATGGGTTGATTACCAGAAAAATAAATAAACTTAGGTTTCAGACCGTTTGGCCCTTGAATATCGACAGTATTTATTCACAACTGCATTATGTATTTCCTTTTAATGTAAATTTGCAATCTCAAAGTCACACTCCTAGGTTAAAATATTTATCATAATTTAACTTTACCCGAGTACATATAAGAACCTGCTTGATCTTGCTTGGCTGAACAAGTTCTTAAATTTTTGGGTATTAAAATGGCAAATTTCATATAACTGTTCCTTGACCTTCCTTGAACGCCTACCAAAAAGGGACCCTAACGCTTTGCTTCCTGCATGCAACATTACATTTTTATTTAAAGCGAATACTTGCCATACCTCGGTATATAAGAGTGCGCCTTTAAAGGCTATCTACACTGACATGGTTATCTTCGATGATGTGCATCAAGGAGGTTTAAGGCCACTTGACAGACGTTTGATGACATCTGATTCACCACCCAGCTCGTTTTCCCTCCAACAAATGCCAGAAATTCTTCAACAAGCCATATAAGAGCCTTTTGGCTACTGTTGTGAGTGTTGTGGCGGCTCCTAATATCTTCTTATCTTTGTTGTTTATTTTATTACTTTTGCGCTGAGCCTGAATTTAATTTGTAGATAATTTTAGACTGAAATGTTCTAAAAATGGCCTAATTTTTTTGGTCTTAAAAACAAAGTTATAACAATAAAATCACTCGACTCGATAGCATTGAAATTGTAAATGTTCAAGTTAGATGTGAAAACAGTTCGATTGTCTTGATCCGTGCCATATTTGCTAATTTCACCACTTCATCAAACAAAAACAAGAGAAAGTATTTATGTCTTGACAAAGGATAAAGCTTGTTAGAAACGAAACCCTCTGTTCGCTGGAGAAGCCGCGATCTTGAGCGGCGAAGCCGCCAAGAAAACTCGTGCCAGGGTATCTGTAACTTCCTGGTGAGTAAATTTCCGCCACAGGGACAGTCTCGCATCCCATCATCCAATCCGATACCAGTCGACTTTATAAAAAGCAACGACCCCGAAAATTCAAGCCTTCTCTTTCGGCGGCGCGATTTAGTAACCTTCCACGTCAGCGCGCGTGTTTTAAACATTCGTCTGAACAGTTTCACTGCAAGTTGTAAAGACAAAAGATGTTCGGAAAGTCTCAAGCCATTGGCTTATTTCTAGGATTCCGTGTTGCATTTATGGCATTGTCGGTGAGTATATTCAACTGATATTTCACCTATTGACATGTATTGGTATCAGTCCTACATCTTAGAGTTCAGTTGTACACTCGTAATTGTTTCGTTCTAACCGCTCTGGGCTGAATATTTCAGTCGCAATTCCTCGGTGTTTTCCAGTTAGCTCACATTCCAAAGTTTTCTCGGTTACTCAAAATTCCCATATCATGTTTTAGAGGTTTTTACAGTACATTTTATGCCCTTAAACTAAAAATAACTTCACACGCATTTGGACGATCACGTGATTGGGTGCACAGCATTGGGTGTCACAGTAGGCGGGTTTGCGGCTTTTATGTTGACATTAGAAGCCAATATACATTTTGTATATCTAAACACAGACAGTTTTCTTTGTATAGCTTTTCAATAGTTTTGACGCTTTCAACTGAAATACAAGAATAAACTGGTTATGAAAATAACCGTCGAATCGTCGTATTAGCGAAAAGTCCTTCCTTAGTACTCGAGTTTGTCTTGCACAATGAAAGTTTCTACTCTGTCATAATGTTCGCAAGTTCAAGATATTCAGTTTAACCTTTCGCAGCATTTTCGCCTGAGTCCCATGTTTACATGCTGTTCAATTCTAAATCAGTTTTATAAACACGATTACATACCTAGGAAAGCGGTTCGGATTGTTTCAGTCTTAGTCTCCTGTCCTTATATCTTCAGGATACTAGAAATGAGAGATTTTACAACATCACTACATTAGCAGCTTGACAGTCCCTGTATAGTGACCGGCTTTAAAATTGCTAATTCGAAGGGACTAACTTTGAACCAGCAGAGCCCAACTGGAAACAGCTTATTTCGATACGTAAAGAGAATCAAGAACGAGAGCTGTCTGGAAGGGGCTGAGAGACATGTCACACAACATGACTTTCTAGCTTTCTCTTTCCCATTCTTTCCACAAGTACAATCGCTTGAGCTGTAAAGTCTGAAGTGTAGCTCTACCAAATTCCTTCAGCATTGTGAGTTTCAAACGAAGAGAACTAAGTAGCTTTCCTACGTTTTCCTATGAGTAACAACTCTTTGGCTTGCTTCGCCCATGTATCAAATCCGGATCAAAGTCCGTTCGTGCGTGAACATGTTTCATGCACTCAATAGCTTCGTAGCTACGTAGTTCCAAGGAATCATCACGCTGACTGAAATTCTTTTATGTCTCGCGTTTATCAGTAGAGCAACGGTAAGTTAACCCCTTTGCTTCCTCCTTGGTGTTATACTAGTAAAACACCGGTGCCTGAAAACGGCCTGACGATGGAAACGAACGTTTTCAGACTGAGTATAAAACCATTGCTACTCAAGCGAACCTAAAAGAAGGCTTGGCTTACAGTATATTGAATAGAATTTTGGTGTTAGTGATTCCTGCGGGATGGGAATCTGATCAAACGTGGGAGGAAGTCTATTTGTTGATGGCAAGAGACAGTTTAGGACAAGTGAAAGAGTCGGGAACAAATGTCCAAAAAGCCGAATGTATTCCTTTTGCATCTAATAGTGATTCATTAAATGTCACGATGCATTCCTTAGCCCCGCTGAAGCCTCTCTTAGTCTCTTGGAATCCTCTATTTCTTCTTCCTGTGGTACAAACCAGAGGAGGAAGAAATAGAGGACAAACCGTGACATGCAGCCAGTTTCTAGCATAATGATTAAAGCCCTTGGCCAGGCCAGTGTGGGGTTTTGATTTGTGAAACGATAAAGAAAGATTGAATTCAAAATCCTTTTTTGTCGCCAAAGTGGCCAAAAATTGTGTTGTGTACAGATAGCGATGAATGACACGTCACTCCACCCTTAAACAAGCCTAAGTGGATTTGCTATTAATAGCTGTCAATATAGTAATTGAATTTGTTGTTATACAGGCGAGAATTGCACCGTTAGGTGTAAAACCAGGCTGTTAGTGACACTGACGCAATGAACACACTAGAGTTTCAAGCCAGGCTATTTGACTTTGGTTATTTTGGCTCTCCGTTCTTATCTTTCGACGCGTTGAAAATCATTAATAGTTTATTTTTAGATGTTCATAGTTTATGTTGTGTGCTGAGCCATTCCTGACAATAAACACAGGCTCACTGGTACCTCATCTGTTGATATGATTTTAATTATCTGAAGTTTAATCATAGTCTACTAACTATGGTTTAATCAAACTGGTCGCTAAAAATACGACCTACCGACAACTGTTTTCGACATGTAGAGAAGATAAAGCTGTCTTGATGATATTACAATTGTTCAATGTGTACGTACAGTGATTGTAGAAACAGGGAAAAGATAAATATGATCACGGCCTAATAACCGAGGAATGCAATCAGTCAAAGCTTTTATCGATACTATTTGATAAGGAAGTTTTTGAATTCTCCGAGAACAAAGAAAATGCAGGAAAACAGCAGAGGACACTTAAGTACAGACCCGGAGGGCAACGAGATTGTTTGTGTATTCCCACGCTATTGAGTGGCTTGTCACGATATTTTGTTAATATTCTATGATTTACGTAAAGTTAAATACTTCAGTTACATACGGCGAGCGTATGTTTGATTTAGAGCTGGGAACACAACAAAACAGGTGGAATAACTTTAATCCTAGGTCAAGATGTCGAAATATCTGTGCATGCATTTATGGAGTGCCCTCATTCACGAATAATTAAGACACAATTCAAAGGAAACCGTCTCCTGGGTTGCCAGACGCAGACCTGCCTCATCAAAAATATATGTATGTATGTATTGTCGTGCATTATTTTAACATCAATCGCTTCTAGTATACCAGTATTTCTTCTTTGCTTTCAAGAGCTCTCAAGGTATTTACCACAGACGATATTGCATGTTTCTTTCCTGTAAAGTGAAGTGTGAAAGCTAACAAGAATTATTGTAAGGGTAAGCACTTTCGGAGTCATTGTTCTGTACCCATTGTTACTGGTCGTACAAATGTAGACAATAATGTACATACCAAGAAGCCGCTGAATCGAATTTAAATTTAGCTTGTGGCTTGGTTTTAATTCTTTCCAAGGCAGAATGATTGGGATTTACGTTCAAACGGCGTAAGCGAAACTGAATGGTAATAAATATATAGGACAGAAATGAGAATTTTACACGTTTCATTTTATTAGTTTCAAGGCGACGCATAATAATGAAAACCTCTTCAAAACGTCAATCAATTTGTAGTTGAATTTAATTGGAAACGATCACGCAAAACCAAAGCCAGCCGGTAACAAAGCTTATTAGTAGCTTGCAGTTACTGCGACTTGATCTGTTGACTAATCTAAGGAAGAACTTATGTTCCTGCCATATCTTCCAAGATGATGTTGGCGTTTTTCGTGGAGCTGACCATACTCCTGAGAGTAACGGTGAGCAACAACTATGTTTTATATTCGTTACCAAATTACCGAGCAGTCATAAACCTTAAAGTAATTCTATATTTCCCGCTTTTTACACCAGGCAGTCTATAGACAGAACGAAAGATAAATAATGATATCTGAACGGCTTGTAATCTCAAAAGCGATTTTGTATTTTCAAGCTTGGTTTTCGATTCTCGATTTCTACCTAAGTGAACGCTTCACTGGTACAGGAACACGTGGAAAAAATGGGCGTGATTTAGCATATCGGTGTAGGCCAGCTTTGTACTTTCTCACCTATCTCTAGGAATGGGGGTTGAAAATATTCTTCAACTTTTTCTCACCAGTTTGCGGGTTACATGTATGACTCAGTGTAAAGATTACAGGTATTTATACAGCTTGGTTTGAAACGTGTCGTAGCGAAAACGCGTTCGTGAGCAAAATTTCAAAACATCGTACGCTTGACTGATTGGAACAACATAAAAGGGAACTTACCTATCTCTTTCTCAGAGCAAAGCCGGAGTCTGTAAGCCTATACTTTTGTCATTACTTTTTTTAAAAAAAATAGCGTTACTACTTAACAAGAAATATATCTGGAAGATACATTTAACAGGCCGAATCGGTTGAATGCCGCAAGCGACGGTGTAACTATGTTTTGATTCGTCATCAACTTGGCATCTGGGGTCGAAAAAGATCTCTATCAGAACGCTTTGAAAACAATACATGTTTCTCTCCTTTAGATACCTCACAATCGCACGCAGCTTGTTTTATTTCCGTGTTAATCAGCCAAAGTGACTTTGAAATGTTTTTGTTTGTTAATGTTGCTTGAAGAAGGATTATATTTGATGGCGTGATCGCCAACGGGCTAGTTTTCGTGCTCTCACTAAATTTGACCTTAAGACTGCGTTAGCAGTGCCTAAAAAGGAAAAAATAGAAACCACTTTTAAAAAAAAAACCTCTACATGAAGGTAGAGTTAATTCTTTAAAAAAATCTAGACCGCAAATAAAACCAGGTCCATTTTGATCAAGACTCAAAATCAACTAAATATAAAGTGTAGCCTCTTCAGTGTAATCACAGCGAAATAATTTCGCAGCACTGAATAATTACTCACTTCTAACAAAAGTAAAATGTATATTAAAAAACATTTCTTTACGTAGTCCAATGATCGTCTTATCCAAAGCAGAGAATTGGCTAGTTGCAAAACAATTTCTTATAATTAAATAAAACTGGTATTTTTTCAGTCCAGCTTGGACTGCCGTGCTTAAAAATGATTTGCTATTCAAAGAAACAAAAACAAAACCTTTTATTTGCTGTCTACTTTGCATGCCAATCATACTTGCCTGCTCAACAATCTTGAGTTTACAAGCATATACTTCGTAAATCTTTAGACACGCGATTTACAATTTTATTTTTTCAGCCCATTAAGGGTACCTATTGATTATCAAGGCCAGTTTGCAGTTTTCAACTCGTTATTTTCGTCGTTAAGTAGCAGCAATGGAAACAGGGTCAAAACCTGCGCTTTCACAGTGTGCATTGACATTGATTTCAATTCCAAAAGGTCGAAGAATTCTAACCAAGTCCGTACTTCAGTAAATTGTTCACTGTATAAGCCATGGTCAGCAATTCAGCCTGTGCCAGTCATCACTTCGTGACGGGTACAAGACCGTATAACTACTTAAACATACTGTCGCTATTTACTTTTAGTAATGTGACTTTTAGTAACGCAATTTAAACGAAAATAAGATCTTGCTCACTTAATTTGCGTTTTCTATCCGACTTTAATGATCGAAAGAAAATTTTGTGTACATTACGAAGGCATACTTCGATGCAAATATTTACTAGATCCAATGCATGCGTTGTTTGGGTGCACTTTAATCGTAATTTGCTGTGAATAAAAATGTGTAATCTTGAACTTGACCGAGAGATTCTGTACATTCGTGGATTTAATATTCGTTATAGATCGTTAACGACATTTTACACCCCACGTCTTAACGGTTGGCCTGAGACAGATACTACCTGATTTGAGGGGGAAAAAAATATTATTGTGTACTCAAGGTCTCGACATAAAAGAATTCAAAGCTTCCATGTTATGAAAAAGATAAACATTTCGACATTAGTACGTCCCTTTACCTCTCACAATCGATTACATCATCTTGTATTTGATTGGCTCTTATGGAGGGACATTTCAATATACGTGTGTTCGTGTGCCACGTAGACACTACTATAACAACGCTTGCGAACAGACGCCTATTGTAGGGTCACATCTGAACGGCCCTACATGGAAGGTGACTAAACTTGAAAACTTAGCCATGTTTGCCGTCAGTTTGTTAATTTTTCTGGCAGGGACTGGATTATCGGTATGTTATTGAGTTTTGTTTTGTATTCCCCTTGGTTCATCTACATATCACGCTTATTTGCGAATACGCAGTTTTAAAATAGCAACAGATTTAAGGCGCGGCTTGCAACTCTAAACTCGCGCGCGGGGAGCTCGCGGGGCTTGTTTCGCTTGAAATGTTTTAGCCAACATTTAACTAACTGAACACCATAACAGAAGGTTTCACAGCGCAGGAAAGATACAAAAGAGACATATCTCAATAGATTATATTTCGATTCCAACAGATTGAAAAATATGGGTGTATGTTTTTGTGGTTTTGATTTGTAATCCCGTGCGTTCAAATACATAGCAGGCTTGTTTGCGCTAGATGGAGTTTTAAAATAACAAAGGATTTAATTCAGGCGCGGCTTGCAACTTAGGACTCGCGCGCGGGGAGCTGACTTTTATCTACACTGAACACCATAAAAGGTTCCACATAGCAGCAAAGAATTAGACCAGATATAAGCGGAAAGGTACCATTTCGATTCCAACAGATGGAAAACTTTGGACGAGTTTTCTTTTCGTTTAAGAAACTACCGGAAATACCGGTTCCGCTTGCATGCTTGGTCCGGTTTACACGTATTCAGCTCGCCTGACGCTATATCTACGTTAAATATTTTTGCGCTCAATTCGAATTGTTGCAAACTTTTTTTAATTTACCTGCTAGGAGAGGTCAGAATGACCTGGTGTAACTCACGTAGGGTTCAGAGTTACACGACTTTGAGCATTTTATTTAAGATTTTTGCCACAGCCACTAGAAATATGCGTACGCACACCATTAAAATACCAGAAATTCGCGGAAATACATCAGAGGATCGCGTCTTTTTCGAATTAATTTTTTTAGTTGGGCGACCGCCATGTATTGCTTTGTAAGCGAGTTTTTTGACGTGTGCTCTGGCGCGAGAAACATGCACTTCTTCTGATGTCGGGCCCCCGAGCATTCCTTGGATGGAACCCTTTTTCCATCAAGAGTTGATAGTAAGTGTTGTTAACTGTTGATATGCTGGTGGAAAGCGTTTATGTTGGTCAGTTGATCGAAGTTTCTTATAATCTACATATTCATCCGCCACTCCGCGCAAGGCTGGAGAAATTTGAAAACGGTTTTTTGACTCTAACAATGCTTGTAATGTTTTCAGTCGACACTACGCCGGAGAAATTTGAAAACGCAACAATCACCAGTCATTGTGGATTTGGGTTTGGAAAAATTCCGTTTCCGAAATTTTTCATATGCGAGAAAGCTTTTTCCAGGATTATCCGTGAACTCTTGTCGACCACTTATCACCAAATTGTCTCAGGCAGTTGGCATTACATTTTTTGGACGTAGTTATTTGGTGCTGATGAAAAATATTTGTCGTCATAAATCCCTTTTGAGAAAGAAATGAAATAAAACGAGGTCAAGACTTCAGGCACGATCACCGTATCAACATTGCATGTGGTAGACTAAGCGATCCTTAAAAAGATTGATTAAGAATCACCATTCTCACCTAAGGAAGACAGCTGCTGTAATAAGCCTAACGGTGTAGCTCTACCAAAATATATTTCAGCGTGAATTTCAGACGAAGAGAAGTCGGTCTTACTCTTTCCATAATCAGACTACAGTGTCATGCAACGGTTGCAAGTTTGGGCTTGTTTTGTTCTAACTCGAGTACTTGTTAGAAAGGGACTTCCCCTAATTAATAAATCAAGCTCACACTTCGGACTTCTTTTCATTGGCTGATATACTTCCTATGAGTGACAATTCTTTGGCTTGCCTCGCCCATACTATCAAAGTCCGTTCTATAATATATGCGTGCACATGTTCCATGCACTGATGAAGACCTTCGTAGCCACGTAGTGTCGTCCACACCAATTTATACCGACAAGGGATCACCATGCTGAGCGAAATTTTTGTCTATCTAACGCTTATAACTGGAATAACGGTAAGTTTGCATCTTTGCTTTCTTCTTGGTGTCGTACTGAGTAAAACATCGTTGCCCGAAAAGACGCACGACTTCAGCTAGCACTACGTTAGTCAAGCATATCCGTCTGTATGACAGGGGGCCCTTTTCTATTAGCGATCCCTGCGGGATGAAGCCGAGCAAGATTAATTGGTGATGTCGAGAAAACGTTTACAGCAAGAGGAAGCGAAGTGGGGGAACAAAATATTCAAACTACAGGATGTATAGTATCACAACACGTTCTTGATCATCGCAGGTGATTATTCAGTCATGAGCTGAGTGTACACATTCCTTAGCCTATTAATTGATGATCATTTTTTTTTTTTTGCTCTCGTTATTAATTTGAAACGCGAAGCATATGTAACATGGTTACGTCTCAGAGCGCCTGGACGGGCCAGTATGAGGTTTCGATTTTGCAAAACAAAGAAAAAAAACGCTAACTTCGTCGTTGCCAAAGTTTTTGTCGCACAAAGACTGTATCGCATCTCAGACCACTCGCAAGCACACACCATACATGCCTTTTCTTAAAATAGCAGTCAAACAAAAATAGCTTAACTTGATTGATTTTACAATATTGTTGTCGAAATGCAGAGAATTTGTGTTAGCTATAAAGTAAAGCTATGTCGTGAAGATATCACACAGGGGTCAAAAAGTCGAAACATATCTTTAATGAAACCTGTCAATAAAGCGCTGTGAAGTGGAATAATTTGGAATTGAAAATAAAAGAAGCGCCACCAATGTTTGTTATTCCACATGAACCTTGACGGATTAGGCAAGATATCTCGTCCGTAAGAAATATTTAAATTCTGCCGTTATGTTGAACACTGCTTTTCCCTGCGAGAAAGAGATTCCCTTCTCTTTCTGCTCTGTGAGAGACGAGAGGTCTCTCGATTACAAAGCGTCATAAATCATCATTTCATCTACGATAGACAGTACTAGAGATGGAGCCTGCATTTTTGGAAACATTGAGACGCAGTTGTTTCGTGTTGCAGTGATGAAACACGAGGTCACGACTTCAGACACGAGAACCGCATAAAAACTCTGTGCGGTAGACAAAACTATTTTAAAACAGGTTGTTTAAGAATTGCTATCGCCTAATTGCAGGTCAAAATAAGTCAAATGATATAATTGAAGCAGAAATCCGGGGTATATCTTGCCTTTCGAATTGCATGCCGAATGAGCAGTATTTTTGATCAGAAAGGTTAGGGTTAGAGCAATATTGATGTCCATCTTTTAGACTGTGTTGTGTTTCAATTATCCGTTTTGTGGTAATATAACTTAAAGCTTTCCGCTCAGTTCATTGCTTTTTCTTTGATACATTTTGTGACAGAAAGTTGGCTAGTCGAGTGTAGTTAATTTTTTTGCACATCATTAAAGACCCTCTAAAGCGCGGTTCTTTAAGTTGTGTGTTTTCGCAATAAATAACAAGATAAGACAATATCAAAGTGCATACATTTAAAAGTCAGTTTCAGGTGGCCTTTGTGTTGTAAACAGTTTTAAGTTGATTAAAGCAAAGACTTGTATTACTTGAAATAAAATACTCCATAAATCGGGCTAAACTTGATATAACTGACCTGATTTATATTTAATAAAGTTTCTCTTGTTTAGGGCATTCATACGAGACTTAATACACCTTATTCCAAAATGGCCGCCATTTAAGTATTCTTTTGTTTTGCTGCAAATTAGCCCTTGTTGCCTCGCTCTTAAGCTCGAAATTCAAAAGAATATTTTCCCTTAAACGAGGCAACAAGGGGTAATTTGCAAGGAAACAAAAGAGCACTAAAATGACGGCCATTTTGGAATAAGGTGTATTTCTGATTTGCGCCATAGTACACTGCGAACATATTACATCTATCTTAGGTTAAAATGTCTCAGAACTCGAAGTGGTGTACTGTTAAATTTGAGAACGAGTCCAATGTTGCGTTAAAAATCGTCACGTGTAACGTCACTTCCTTAGGTTCAAGATCTTTTTTAACTGCAATAGCAGTAACAAAAAAACAAATTGAAATCGGAATAGAAAAATACAAAATGAAGATAAATAAGAAAAGACAGAATAACAAAACGAAGAGGCAAAGATGGCTTTGACAAGAATGGATTGTTTCTTTCTTTCTTTAACTTGTTTTTGTTGTTGTTGTTGTTGTTTGTTTGTTTGCTTTTCTCCGAACAAAAGGCTATAAAGATGCATGTATTAAGGAGACATGCATAATAGAAGGTCTTATTTTGTTATTTATCATTATTTTGTTTAATTTTAGATGGCGGCAGTTGATGACTGCCAAGAAATGCAATATTGGAACGGGACGCACTGTGTTCAATGCAGTGGATGCCCACGTGGTTTTGGGCTGAAGACAAAATGTACCTCTAAAACAGACACAGAATGTGTAGCATGCTGGCCCGGTTATGATTATTCCAACACCACCGGATTTGAAAGCTGTATCCTGTAAGTCTGTTACATGTATACAACTTAAGAATTGTCACTTTTTTCACCCCGAAGCAAATCTGTAAATTAACAACATGCAAGTTTCTCAACCATGCTCGCCTTCTCTTATGCTATAGGACAGTTGCGGGGGAGGGGGTGGGGACGACGACGTCCTGGAAAAGATCATAAGGTCAAAAGTTTTCAAGTACGACAGGAAAACGTTCGCCGCTAAATTCTACCGGGTTCACTTCGTCCCATACAAAGATGTGATTGCTAGCCCCTACCCCACCTCAACTTACTGTCCCTGGGTCTCCGGGGATGGTCCCGCCCCCCTCCCCTCCTAATATAACTCCTCTCTCCAGTCACCTACTGTCATCTTCACTATTTCCTAGCGTCCTTATCATAAAACTTGCTTTTTATAGTACTTCATCATTCCCCGTACCTCATCATTCAAAAGTGCATGAGTAATGTTTGTAATATATGAGAACTATACTTATGCATAATTGGTGGGTTGATATATTTTTCCCTTTCAGCTGTGACAAGTATTCGAATTGCCTCCCTGGCAATTCGAAAAAAATCAAAAACTGCACCATTTTCTCCGGAATTGTCTGCGACGGGTGCGAGGATGGAAATTATTTTGACCCTCTGGTGCAAGGGTGTGTTGAATGCTCGTCCACGTGTAGCATCCTTCAAGAAGAAATAAGATCTTGCACTACTGATCATGACCGGGAGTGCAAGGCAAAAAGAACGGTCACATCCCCTAGCTTGGGTAAGTTCCTTCATTTACCTTAATACACTAAACCGCACGATCCATTACGGGAGTGATATTAGACTCTTGAGATGACCTTTCCACAGTCTGCCGACTTTGTGACCAGATACTTTTCTTTGATATTGCATGGTCCATATCGCTTCCTGATGTATCAGTGGCCGATCTCGTCTGCTGAAAATAAGAAGTTAAACATGTAAAATAAAATAATGTTAATAGGAGGATTTTAGCCAGATTTCAAATTTAGCGCGCTAAACCACTCTACCACTCCTTTCCTATTCCAACCTCCATCGTCACCCATCCACCCACTGAGAGGAGCCTATTTGACAAGCGGGTTTGAGATCTAAATTTAAAACAGGAATATATTACTATTACCATTACCTTTGTTCCAAGAGGTTTTCTCTTTTCTGTTTGTCAATCAAATTTGATGCGTCAATTGAAGAAGAAGGAAGGAAAACCTCTTGCGCAAAAGTAAGGAACAATATTTTTTCACCCTTTAGGTGATTCGCCGACGAGTCCTAATACGGAGATCCGGCCCACTGGCCATGGTGGGAAGGTAGATCCAGAACATCCAGCGTTGGCTGCCGAAGGAACTCCCAGCACTTCTTCAATTCCATTAGTGCAGAATGGACTGCTCTGGGGCGGAGTTATTTTGTGCATTGTTATTTTAGCTATAGCAATAGCTGTTGCGATAATACGGAAGAAATCGAGTAACAAAATGAGACGTCATGCCACAACTGGGAGAGAAGGGAGACCACTAATGACATCTTCTAAACCTGGTGAGTGTTAATACCCTGCCTCCACCCCCCCTTCCATTTAATGTCCACTCTCTCTCTCTCTCTCTCTCTCTCTCTCTCTCTCTCTCTCTCTCTCTGTCTCCCCTACAGGGGATGGGCGCATTGGGATAATGGCAAGCTTGCTGAACTCCCTATCACATAAGTTGTCTGAGTCTCTGTGTCACGTTCTTGTATGGGAAATGTTAGTCTCAGAATACCTCTCCTGCAAAGGGCAAAAACTGGTACGGACAAATTCACTTTCTTGGCGAAGGGTAACCCTGTCATGAACTATCATCCCATACAGTGGGGAGTAGCAGCACCCAGTCGCTTCATACATCTTTTTGCTTTTGTTCCTGATAACATATATTTTGGGATTTAGTGGGGTTTTCAGGTTTCATCACAGTTTTGGGCTTTTCAATAAAAGTTTACGACTTACCTTATTATTTACTTAATTTACTTATTTGCCACTTATTAAGGAGTAAAAAAATGCATTTTATGCAAGTATCATATTACGGTTTTCTCTTAGAAAATAAGGGGGTTTTAACTGCTTTTTTCAATTTACTATCATTCCAGGCTTGGATCATGCCATTGGCAGTCTTAACATTGAGGGGAGAAGATTCATAACCCAGAGGCTCAATGGCAAATACCATGACGGTAAGCAATTCGTTTTACTTCTTATGATTTCACTTAGTTTGTTTTTATATTAATCGACGTTTTGCACTTCATAATACGGTCACATAACTGGAATGCAGCTAAGGAGTTGTCTACTTTCACTGGGAAAACAGCATCGACCGGGGGACTTCCATCCTTCCGTCCTTCCATCCCTCCATCCCTCCATCCCTCCATCCCCCCGTCCCCCCATCCCTCCCGTCCCCCCCGTCCCCCCATCCCTCCCGTCCCCCCCGTCCCCCCATCCCCCCCGTCCCCCCCCGTCCCCCCCCCGTCCTTCCCGTCCCTCCCGTCCCTCCGTCCGTCCGTCCCTCCGTCTGTCCGTCCCTTCGTCACTCCGTCCTTCCGTCCTCCGTCCCTCCGTCCCTCTGTCGCTCCGTCCCTCCGTCCCTCCGTCCCTCTTTCCCTCCGTCCTTCCGTCCATCCGTCCTTCCGTCCTTCCGTCTTTCTCTCCTTCCGTCTTTCCATCCTTCCATCTTTTCTTCAGCGTCACATATCGAGTCACACAGCTAAACTCTTGAACCCATCGGTTTTGATGTGTTAAAGAATTCTGTTTCTTATCGCCTATATTTTAGGTTATTTCTACTGGCAAATGTGCGCAGATAAACTTGGCCTGCTTGCTGAGTGCGAATCTTGGAAACGTGCTGAAAACCCAGCTGAAAAGTTCCTCACAGCCTATGGAGAAAAGGCAGGCAGCACAATCAGAAAATTGGTCGAGGTTCTAAGAGATCCAGAGGTTGACCTGACACAAATTGCTTATGAAATTGAAGAAAAATTTTCACCGCCTCAAGAGCAAGGTGAAAACGAAAATGTAGATGAGACCGACGTGTAGAGGAAGGAAGCGAATTTAAGTTGATAAATGATTCAATATGGACATACATTATCTCCCATGGCAGTTTCAATTGACACTCGATTTCAAAGTTATTTCTCTAACTTTTCCCAGTGTATTGTCATCTTTTTAGAGAAAATCGTTAGTCATTACGTCTGGCAATTGGGTTTTCGATCGATTTAAAATCTCTGCTCGTTGTCGAGTTAGGGATGTGTTTGTTCTACCCCTAAGAGAAATTATTTAATTACTAATTTATAAGACCGCGAAGGGGAATTGAAGTAGTCAAGATCTACTGGTAAGCAAGTAATAAATTACGTTATAACTTAGATCTATTGTATGCTAAATTGAAACTGATTCTTATACACCATAAGTATTGTTTGGTAAAAACTTACTAGACCAGGATCCAAATAATAAGTGAAAATATTTTAAGTGAATGCGTACATAGGCAATTGATTTTCTTTGGTTTCTGTCACCAGTTTTCGGTTTTGATAGCACACAAAACTCTTAAACGTTGTGGGTGTTCTTGACCTGCTTCAAGTTGGCTAATTTGGCTAAAACGGCGACGCAAATCAACAAACAGTTTATTGCAAAACAAAAACAAAAGCTCATCTTATCTATAGATTTTTTTTTTCTTTTTTTAATTTTTTCTATTTTTGATAGCTGATCGATTTTTCTCCCGCTGGCTTTGTATAGACTTTAGGAATATTTTTTAACTGTCTCGTTTTGATACAAAGAGCTATTTTGGTACGTTTTTGTACTTAGATAACTGATTTTAGACTTTCAATTAAAAAAAAAAAATGAAAAGAAGACGAGCGCGAACTCAAAAAACATCAGTCAGATGTAGGTATCAAAATTCCTGTTTGACACGATGGGGATCGCAATTCATCAAGTTATACTTTCCGTCTCCCGTGTTGCACCCATAAAACATTAAAATCTGCCTCCAATTGGCTTTTATAAGTCTTATAAGCCATCTAAAATAATTCTTAAATTATTATTAATCAATAGTCATTTCATAATGATGGTAGTAGATAAAAGCCACCCTGACTAGTGCGGTTCTCAGTTTTTGGTTTAGTTCAATTCTAAAACTGCTATACGAGGTTAGAAAGTTCATTAATATGCAACGTCGACAGTGTAAGAAATATAATTACAGCTAATGATCGAGTATATCATCAAATGTAGAACCTTTAATTTTGTCTGAAAAATAGCAAGTATAATAGAGAGTCTGGGCAAACAGACGTCACTTTTCATAGTGAAATCTTCTCGCTTTCGAGAAACTTCATAGGCTGAACTCGATGGAAGCTTCCATGCTGTGACGTAACTCACAAGGATTCGCGCGCAAAGTTCAAAATTCTAACAACAGCCAGTCACATTTAAAGACCACAAGGATCTTTGTAAAGTTACGTGGTCAATATGGGAAAAGGCCGTCAGATTTCCGACTTTTCTCAAACAGGGGAAGAAACGCTCATAAAAAGGGAAGATTATTTAGTCATTTCAATTCATTTATTTAGTCAATTATTTAGTCTAGTTCGACTCCTCGGTCATGCTTGTAAACAGCCAACTGGTCTGCCTCCCGCCAGTTGGGATTTTTAGGCCTATTATGTTTAGTTGTTGATATATTTGTTTCCTTCAGTTTAAGTAGCATGCCTGTGAGCTAGCTAGGTGTAGCTTAGCGCAATAACCACTATAAACAACGACATTTGAACATTTGAACATTTTCCGGATCTACCTCGGCTGGTGGATTGCAAAACAGACGTACTTTAGTGAATTCGAGCACTCTTCAACCGAAGGCTGTGTTCATGTTGGGATGTGTTGTTCTGTTCAAGCATGGTGAGTTGTTTGGAAATTCCAAAATTTGTTTACCTAATTAACTTTGGTTTGGGTATACACTCTTTTTTTGCATATAACTAATATTGTTTCAGTTCCGACCGAGGCTAAAGATTCTTATTTTTCTGCCGATTTTAGCCTGAATATATTCTTGTGAGTATTGTATTTATAAATTTTTAACACACAAATTATCCTTTTCAAAATTTCAGCCTCGGGTTTATTCTTAAAATATTCTTAAAAATTTGTAAATTTCAGCCTCGATATTCTTATAAAAAAAAGTACAACAAAAATAACCGGAAAAGAGGTTTAGAAAGCTTTGAAAGAGTGTAATATATAACCAGAGTGATTTAGCCTTACCCGTGAAATAGTTACAACACAATTGTATATGTTTAGAAACTTCTTTATGTATTATCCTTTGTTCAGTCTGATTATGTGGTACCAAAAGTTCAGCATTATATACGTCTGTTAAAAGTAATTTTCAGATGTTCCAGGTATTAGATAAAATCACTTAATCAGAGTATAGGAGCAAACATGAAATTATGCCCTTGTGATTATATTTAATACTTAATATTATTTAAAACTTGATTTAATACTTGATAATATAATTATTTAAGACCATTATAATTATTGCAATGTATTATTGAAATCTGTCGGTCAGCACTTAGACCATAAAGCTTGAGACGTACATTTGTTATAACAGATTTAATTTTTATTGTCCGTCGGTAATATATGAAACAGAAGTGGTAAATCACTTGGAATCAAGTAATAAATCAAGTGTAATCAAGTAATAAAATCGTTTTGTATGAAATCCATATTGCTATGTCATTCCCGGGGGGGTTACTCCCAGAACAATTGGGTGGGGTGTGCCAAAACTCTTACTCTATTTAAGACCAAAATCTGCGATTTTCCCCACTCTATTTATGACCTGACCAACAAAATGATACCCCATGTAAGACCTGACCCTTGAATAAATACTCTGTTTCAGACCTGCCTTATCAGTTAGTAACACAGTTCAGACCGATGTCAAAGGCATTGTGAAGGGCTTTTGTTGATGGTCTCATCGATAATGATGAAAAAGTAGCTTCTTCTAAAAGAAACATACCCAGTCCAAGACTAGAGTGCAAAGACCATACCCTATTCAAGACCAAAATGGCCAAAATCGATACCCTATCTCTGACCAAAAAGGCTAAAACACTACACCCTTTGGGACCGCACATACTTATATGGCCCATATGAGGGAGAACCTCTGGGTTTATTATTGCGTTTTTACTGCTATAATGCTGAGGATGTGAGGGGGAGGGGGAGGGGAGAAGATGTAGCAGCTACCTGCGATGGACACACCATCAGGGGATTGGCTTTCTTCTTGGTTTCTTCACCCTTTGAAAAACAACGATGGCTTTTAGTTCACCATGTGACAGTGCAATCATCACATGCAAAGTGTGTAATTCGTTGTTACAGCAATGACGTTAACCGCCAGTCATAAGCCGCACAACTCCGCCTCTGGTCTTAAGCCTCCCCCCCCCCCCCCCCCAACCCCTCCAAAAACCGCCGGCTTTGGATAGAATCAATCACCTCCCTTTCCTCTTCGCTGTTCACGCATAGGAGTTAGATGGAAACGACTGCGCGATTACGATTCTTGCGGTGAACTTTTTTTCCTTATAAGTCAGCTGATTTCCGAATCTTTTTTTTTTATACGACTCAGAAGCTCCTTTCAGTGGAAGACTATGGCCTTCAGCTTTATTGAGCGTGAAATCCTCCACATTTATTGTGTAATGCTCTTGGCAGCCACGCAGGCCGAAATGCTGTGAGAGCAGCCACCACATTGTATATTCAGGAGTGACCGTGAAGATGAATTTCCAAGCTGCCCGCTTTCCCACAAAGCTTCTTCTTCCTCTCTGGTTAGGCTTCTTGACTTATTTGGTAATTTTCCTTAGCTTGCGCGCCTTTCCCTCGAGAACTTTTCGGGAATTGAAAAATTCTCTGTCCTTTATAATTGAAAAAGAACAACCTTTTTCTTTCAAATGGCTGTCAAGTGCTGCTTGCATCACTTTTAGGGACCCAGGTTCGTAATCGGTTCCACCTTGTTTACAGACGGAGGCGTAAAACCGCTCGAGTACTTTATCCAACTGCTCAGGAAGAATCATCTCCAGGTTTTTCTCAAGGCTATTTTTGTCAAACCACTTAACAAAAACCCTAACCCAGTTAATTGTGCTCTCTCGCCGCCTCTTTTAATTCCGTAACTTCTTTAGTGGTCACCGTCTTAAATCTCGACCCCATCTTGACACTGATCGAGATAAAAGAGATGTTGCCATAGCAATTTTGTAATTTTACATGTGAAATTATAAATTAACGCTGAAATTTCGCGCCAAAATTAAGGAGTAATTTGTCACCCATGATATTAGCATCATTGTTTGTTTGCATTGGTCACTACAGACAGCGCCCAGGGCGCTTATTTACTTTTGGTACCTCACAGGCAGCCCAAGCTCACGATGCGAGGAGTTATCTTATTTTTATCTTTTTTTCACTTTTACACCAACCTTCAGCGAAACGTGACATATACGGCCGACATATACTACGTATTACATAACGACCGATTTTGAATACGCGAAACGCGATTCTCCCCTTGCACCATGTGGAGGTGTTGTGTTACAATGGTTTGAATATATATATAGGTTTGTATGGGAACGCAACGGTTTTGCTTTAAAAGTCAATTATCCTTATATTTTGTAAATAAAATCTACTTACCCTGTTGCTGTGTTGTATTCTTTGTTGTTTGCCAGCTGTTCAGGTCGATCTAACGCGATTTCGGCGAGTTATCATTGCCTGGGTTTCCACTGCTAAAAGAAAGGCAAGGCAGCACACTGATTTCCGGAATGCCCACTGCTCGAAGCGGATGAATCCACTGAAAATAACCCTGCTGACTCAATTCCTCCGTAGAATCAAAGAAGAGATGTTGAAGTTCCATGTCAGTTCACTCGCTACGCAATTCCGTCCATTAACGCCTTCGCTGCGAACATTTATTTCGAGATTGCTTTGCTCGCAAATTCGAAAATAAGCTAGTCCAAATTGCCATGGACTCTTTCGCGGTTCGCATAGTACGTTGGGTAACTATAATTAGCCCGACGGGGCATTGGTTATCGACAACCAATGACTCACCTCAATTTCGAAGAATAGTTCCAAGAGCTGAGATCGAAGGAGGCAGCCGAAATCTTCGTTTGCCACCGACGTAAAAGGTCTGGAATACTGTAGACTACGAGTAGTCCCTCTCTCGCTAAGTCCGTCGAGCGAGAACGTAAATAAACCGCGAGGAAAAAATAACCGTGCGAAAGGGCTAAAACACAGTGTACAATAGGCGATTTGCATGATGTGGTGTCATTTGACTACAACCACCACAATCCTTTACTTTATCTGTTTCTTATGTTAATTGGGGCAATTGTTATTTAAACCCCACTGGGGCTTCAAAATTTAAATAATAAAGAAAACACGGAAGGAATTCTAGTAGTTGTAGTCAAATGACGAAAACGTGCCAATCTGCTATTACGTGGACGAAGGATATAGTGGTGCATGTGTCTTCTTATTGTTCTATCACAGACTATCATGAGCTGGTTCATGCACGTTGAGATTTCTCAATCTCTTACAACAGAGATTCGCTGAATAACATGTCTTGAAATTCTGAGACCTAAAAATTAGTGCTTAACTCATCAAGAACACATTGCTGTAGCACTTGCGGCCTATAGTCCACTGAATCCGTTCTTCTGAGCTTTTTCTTTCGAGTAAGGAAATTGAATATTGCCGTAAACACAAATCTTATCTGAGTTCTATTTTGAACATCTTTGGTGCCTGTAGATCAGGGAACGCGGCCTAAGGCTAGCAGCTCGTTTGTTTTTGATGGACGTTTTGGTAATAAAGGAAGTTGTTATCAACTTTTAACTAACTTAGTTCAGTTAAGCGGGGTCAGTAATCACAGTCGATTTTTGATGTAAATATAACAACTACACGCAACTTTTATTTACTTGGAAACGATGCACTATAGGTGCATTGTTTGTTCAATGTGAGTGGAGTTGGACAATAAAAATAATTTTTAACTCGTCAGGTTTGGTGTCACGGGCGTCCATAAAACCAGGAACATGGAACATTCCGGAACATCCCGGAACATTCCGGAACATTGAATAATTATAATAATTATGAGAAAAATATGTAATCAAAAATTAAATCAAACAGAAATAAACTGGTATCAGCTCGGAATGAAAAAAACAAAAGCAAAAACAAAAAAGAAAGGAAAATGAAAATGACTGCAATGACTGATTAGAAGACTAATCCATTGCTTCCAGTCGTTCGCCATCAGTTTAGTCACGTGACTGTCCCTTATTCCCAGATTTCGTTCTTCATAGAAAACCAAGATGGTGGCGTTCGAACTCTTAAATCAGACCGAAAAATATGGGTACACGAGTGTGATTTCTTTATCCAATTCATTACGTCAATTTAAAGATAGGCGTATACACAATTTCTCATGAAAAAATAGTTTCTCCATGAGATAGGGATAGAAACTCTTCGGCATTGAGTTCGGACTGCTCGAGCTCTGATGATTTATTAATGATAACTTGCTTGTTACTCAGGCTTCCGGAACTTGGTGGGTCATATGCCAGGCGTTCCCAGCAGAGAGCGAGAAAACTGGGGATGATAATTGCAACATGAAGACGGAATAGTAACAAAACCACTCACTTAACAAGCAACTGTATGAAGCTCAGAAGAAATCAGGGATCAACAAAGGAAACGTAGTAAATTACCTGGCATTCATCGTCCGAATCGTCCATGTTTGTGTTGAAAAACAAAGTGCTGTAAAGCCACGTGACGCAATTGGCGGGGAAGAAGAGGAGCTGACAGTCATTGTGGTCAGTTGAATGAATACCCAACGCTCCCTTCTCCATCCCTAACTCCAAAAATATATTTTCTTATTTTTGTTCTGAAGCATCTGAGCGGGCCGAAATGCTAAATCCTCAAATTTGATTGGCTCGTGACCGGTCCAGCTTTTTACGATACGGCCCACGGGCCGGATTTTTTCCCCTCTGTAGTAATTACGGCTCGTTAAAAATATTAATATGAAGACATAATTGATCATCGTAGTTATACACACAACTTATAATAATAATATAATAATAAAAAGGTTCTTATTGCGCATTTAGAATTCTCAATGCGCTTACAATTGCATATGATTAAAAGTATAAAAACTTAACTAAAAGATGCAATTATTAAAATCTATGACTAGGTTAAAAACTATTACAAAAAAGAAATGTTTTAAGGTTCTTTTTAAAAATCGTTAAAACTTAAGCAGTTGTGAAATTAAAGCCTGAAAAGAAAATTCAGGCCTGAACGGAATTCGAACCCATGACCTCTCCGATACCTTTGTAGTGCTCTACCAACTGAGCTATCAAGCCAACTGGAAGCTGGTCATATTGCGAGTTCGTAATACACCCGTAGATGGTAAAGACTATATATATAAAATGTATGAAATATCATATGTTTGAACTGCGGAGAAAGATATGAAGACATGATTGATAATCGCAGTTATACACACAACTTAAGCAGTTGTAAAATTAAAACCTTTAATTACACAACTGCTAAAGTTGTGGGCTTTAATTTCACAACTGCAAGTGCGATGATCAATCATGTTTTTCTATCTTTCCGCAGTTCAAATATATGATATTTCATATATTCACTTGTAAAAATATTAATGTTACAAAGTTAGTTGTAAACATCCCCGCCTACTGAAAAATATGCTACCAAAATATAATTGTTAAGGAAAATGGATTCGGATGAGAGCGGACACAGTGAAAGCGAATTTTACTATCCCGAGGCAAAACTTTGAACCAAATGACGCCTATAAATCGTGACAACGTTGAACAAGACAGGTACTTAAACAACATTCAAAAAACACAAAGAAAAAGACAACTTACGATCTGAACATTTCTCTGCAGGTTTTTCATGGACGTCCGTAAAAAGTATGGCGGAGTCTATGGAGACAGGTTCGTTTGCATCTCTCCAGAGAAGTATTCAACGCTACTTGGAAGACAACGACTCCAGCACAAATGTTATGAAAGACCAACAGTTCAACAAATCGAGGGAGGTCCTCTCAGCTCGCAAACGAGACTTGGTAGTTAACAACGCCAAAGGAAATCGTCCACAGGCTGCCCGCGAGCTAAGAGAAGATAAAGAAGACTTGTTGTTTCAAACTAGTCAGTTTGGAGAAGACGACCCCGAAGTTCTCCAGCACACGGTGTGGCGGGTACTGTCTATGTATTTCGAGTTTAGAGCGTGAGACGAGTGTCGGAGACTGCAGTGGGGTTACATAACAGTAAAAGATGATCCAGTCAGTGGAAAGGAGGCCAAGCCGAACGAGGATCAAAAACAAGACAGGGAAACGACCACTGCAAGGCTTTTAGTACAAAAGCCCACGCCAGTAATACCAAGGGCT
Source organism: Orbicella faveolata (assembly GCF_042242905.1). Taxonomy (NCBI): domain Eukaryota; kingdom Metazoa; phylum Cnidaria; class Anthozoa; order Scleractinia; family Merulinidae; genus Orbicella; species Orbicella faveolata. The sequence continues at coordinate 8,838,159 of NW_028301569.1, read as the reverse complement.
GTTCAGTTCGTCTTTATCTTAAGTTTGCCAGCCATCGTCCTGACGAAATGAAGAAACCAGACGCCCCTTTTTTCCTAGCAGTAAACCATAGCAGAGCGCCTGACAATCCGGTCTGGTACAATCGAGCACCTCTCGGACGAAAGCGGCTAAAAATGCAGGGCTGCCAGGAAACGTAACCAACCATTCTGTGAGGAAAACGTGCATTTCAAGGCTGATGGATTTTGAGGTTCCTGTTATGTATTATGTGGCACAACTGAGTGGGCATAAGAATCTAAAAAGTTTAGATTCTTATAAGACAGCTTCAGACGAACACCAACGCAAGATGTCTTTGGTTTTGATCCCGGCAGCGGCAAGAAGAAATCTCCCATCTTCTCAAACGCTGCACCAGTTAAACCAGCAGTCAAAGCCTGGAAACTAGAGCCATTCAAACAGCAAGAAGAAAAGCAAGCTTCTTTGGGCTAAGAACAAGGCTTCTCTGGCTTTTTCACTGGTTCCAACATCAGAAGCATCGAGGGATGCACGTTTATTTTTCATTCAACAGTGCGTGTGCACCTTCCAGCGGTGGCGAACACATCCAAGCATCAGTCAAGGCCGCGAAAACGCCACGTTATCATTTCAGATGACTGATTCAGATGACGTCGAAGTTTCCTCGTGACAGTTAGATTTGTCAAATCCATCGCCAGTAAAACAAGTTTTAAGTCGTTAGGAACGGTAAACTTCGCCGTGTTCGCTTCTTTCATCCATATTAATTGAACATTCGATCGATATTTTGAGCCATTCGGAGCATGCGTTTTTTATTCAGTTGCAGCGTGGTACACTTTTGACGTTTGACAGGTGATTTTCATTTCAATGACTTTGCATGGCTTTTTCTTTTTACGTCTATATGAGTGTGTATTCACGCGTCAAAATAAAAGCCAACAGTTGAAAATCATGCTCACATTATTTTCTTTGGTCTTCGGTGCTTTGTGAGCACGCGGGAAGTTACGTGATGTCCTTTATTCCTATCTCTTTTCCCACTTTAAAAAGAAGACATCCAAAACAAAAACAAAAAAAAGTTATTTTCCGGGCTAGGTCGGTCCGTTTGGGAAAAACCTGTGCCCTTGGTCTTGAGTACGGCCCGAGGCCTTCGGACAAGACCTCGGGCACAAATTTTTCCCACACGGACCTCCCGCCCGGTAAATAACATTTATATATTTCGAGCTGATACCCATTTATTTTTGTTTATTTTATTTTTCAAAATTGAATTTTACATATCTTGCCTCATAATTATCATGATTATTCATAATTATAAGCTTAAATTATGCATATATGTTAGCTGGTTTATCACTTTAACATTAGCGAGAGTTTTCTTGTTATCAGTTTATTACAATTAAATACGGCTATTTCCTAACAGCAACCAACTTGCGAGCAGCACACATTGAGGAATATTTCCGAATGATTTATCTCCTTTTTACGTAATTAAAAAAGTAAATATCGTATCTTGCCCGGTAGTGTCTCTTTTTTTTCTTTTTCTTTTTTTTTTTTTTCCAAAATAATGAAAATGAGTGCTCTCTAGTGCAAAACCCCCTTCTTTCGCACCCTTTGGTTTGTTCCCCTTTTTAAGTCCCCCTCCCCCACGCACTCTCCCCTTCGAGGGAACCCTTTCGAGACTTCCCTTCCCCCCTTTCCCTACTCCTTGTGTTCCTACCCTCTAATTCCTTCCCTCTTCCTACCTCCTAGCACCCCGATTTTTCTATTGTTGTTCTAACTCATAATTACCCCGTGTTATATCCCTATTTCTAGCCCCCTAACTGGCTCCGGTGTTCTTTTCCCTCCAACTTATTATTCCCTAACTTACCCGAGCTCCACGACAGAGCTCGAACCTGCAACCTCCCGCTCTGAAGTGAATCCCCTAATCCACTAGACCACGCCTTACCTGGTTGAAATCTGCCATTAATTTTTATGGTATCATGAGTTATTTGTTCCAAGCTCGACTCTACCCAAAATGCAAAGAAATGAATATTTTTCAAAGCAACTGTTTGATCAAGCTAAGGGCTAGTCGTTTATTGTATTATTCAACAATTACGTCTTAAAAATAAAAACACAATTACTTTTGTAAACGACGCATCGTCAAGTCTATCTCTCAGACACCCTTGTGTTCACAATCAGTTGGATTGTGTTTTGGTTGGACCCGGACGACATGGATGGCCGAGTAGGATTGGGCATTACCACTCTTCTCGCTTCACTGTAATGTTTCTACTGGGATCTGTTAATACCGCGCTTCCACAAGTCAGTTATGCCAAGGCTATCGATTGGTATCTGATCGTCTCCTTTCTATTTGTGTTTCTTGTGTTATTGGAGTGTATTCTGGTGTACATATTGCGTCCGAGAAGTAAACAATCCAAAAATCAAACTGGAGACAAGTCCGCAGATCTTGAGGGAGGCATGACAGAGGTAAGTACAAGGGAAGCGATCTAGTTTCCCGGGGGGACTCTCATATAAAAAGGACTGTGAGGCACCAATTCCAGAACAACACATTATCTCCTGCCATATTTGTTTCGGCTCAATACCCTAAAAGGTACTGCAAAAGCTCCTGCTGTGGACCTCTTGAGGTTAAACACCCTAAGAGGTAACAAAAGCGCTTTTTTAACCCCTAAAAGGTACGAAGAGCACCCCCGTCCTCTTTATATAGGATTACCCCCCGGGTCTAGTTTACGAGGTTACTGGCTTATTAGTGCTGCTAATTACTTTTGGGTCTATAGCAAAGGAACTTGTAAAACTTTCCCAATCTCCTTGCCCCTCCTCCGCCTAAGTACACAGCTATGCAGACACATGGGTTCCGGTAATTATGGAAAGAAATATTAGTCTTGCGCAAGAACACGACATGAGATAAAATTTAAAGATCGATTCCCAGTTCGCTGCATCCAGGGTCCACTTCGTAGCCACTAGTTTTTGTTTTGTTTCCTTTTGTTTATATTGTTTTTATATTGCTATATTGTTTTTCTTGTGTTACAGAAGTCGCGTGTGAAGGAAGAGGACTATTAAATAAAGTTCATAAAGAAACGAGGACTACCTTAACTTGGAGAAGATTTTTTTTTTTATTTAATTTTATTTTATTGATGAAAAAACATATTACAATATTGCAACAAATTACAAAAGTAGTGCAAAAAAGAGGGAGAAGATTTTAAGTAACAGCAAACCAGTAATTTCCCGGAACAGTGATGGCGCGATGCCATTTCTGCCTCAGAATAGACAATGAGATGGCTGACAACGGACAAGAACAAATGACATCATGCCTCGATTGACAAAGCTATTCCGTGACTACGTGTCGCGTTTTTTCTTTCCTTTTGCCTTCATTTCTTTTAACATCTTTTATTGGTACCTTTTTTTTTTAATGCCGTGTAGATTAAAATGTCGTGATAGGTGCCCGTGACTGTTAATTGCAAAAAGAAAAAAAAGCTGGCCTGGACCGTAATTTGTAATCAACTGATCTATTCCAGAAGTACTGTTGTTATAGATTGTTTATTGTTTATTTGTTTAAGAGAGAAATAAAACGGTTGAAACTGGATCAAGAAATTGTCTCTCAGCGTTTTCATAATTTCACCAAAAACGGCAGAAACGAATCTTCTCCTAAATTCAGTCCTTTGTTCGCCCGAGTGTATCTTTGTCTACTTGTTTGTTTGATTCATCGTTTGTTTGTTTATTCAGTCTCTTTAGATTCTCTGTTAAAGCTTTCTCAAATAAGTCATATAGAAATTCCAGGTTCAAACCATACCTTCCACGCTTTTCTTTCCCTATAAGCCGGCGGGGACTAGATACCAGGAAATGAAGGTAGACTCACTAATGCAATGCTAAATATCCTCTTGTTGGTGTCTGATAACAAATGTTTGATTCCAGCAACTGTCTACAGCCCTTCAAGAAGTTGATTTAGTTACTGAGAATCATACCTCTCCTGCGGTATCTCCAGAGCCTCCTTTTCCTCGCGCCAAGGCCCCGCCGGCTAAGAATGACTGGCAGCCCTGCACTCAACTTGAATTTGCATTGCAAATTTTTCGCTCTTCCTTTTCCGCGCGAGGTTCTTGGAAGTTCGGCTTTTTCCTTCAAACTTTGCCTAATGCCTTGTTTACTGTACAAGAAATACTTCCAAACGTGTCCAAAACACAAACGTTTGCTGGTGGAACAAACTGGAGGGAAATTCGCTGATTGAAGAGCCAGAAACAACAAGCGACATCAAGATATTGTCTCAGATCATCTTCGGTATGTACAATGAAAACCTTCATGTTTTATTGCTACGTTTGAGTATGTAAATGGTTAAAAAGATTTCACATGCTTTGTGAAGTTTATTTAGCCAAAATAAGTCGATATCTCGTCAATTAAAACCTCGACGACATTAAATCTTAGGCCGGGATGTTTGGAGGTAGTTCAACAGTTTACAGTTCGCTCGAGAAGGATGTTAACATCTTAGATGGTTTCAGGTCTTAATTCCATTATTCCACAATTGTTAACTTAAGTTGATGGGGACTAGCTTTCCTTCTTGCCACTAGTGTTTCATAAAAAGCCACATTAAGCATAATTCTTCACACTTTTAGGCAAGCAGGCCGGGGGGGTGGGGGGGGGGGGCGTATTCCCACGGCAATTGGGTGGTGGTGTGCGGCCTGCTTCCCAAAGCCCTTAACCTGTTTAAACCAAAATCTGCGATTTCCCCTACACTAGTTATGATTCCCCTGATAAACCAGCAAAGTGTGGTACATTGTATACAAATTCACATGTGATTTGTGTGATGCAAACTATAGGGAGGGGGGAGGTGTACTCCCACAACAATTGGATGTTGGTGTGTGGCCCACTTCCCAAAACCCTTACCCTGTTTAAACAAAAATCTGTGATTTTCCCTACACTATTTATGACTCCCCTGATAAGCCAGCAAAGTGTGGTATACGAATTCACATGTGATTTGTGTAATGCAAACTATATTGGGTACACTTGCTGCCACCTCGATCAACACGTAGAAGAACATAAAGATTCCGTGATCGGAAGACATTTCAGGGATGAGCATGGCTTAACACCTGTCAACTTAATTAAGAACTTTAAAGTCATAAAGAAATGCTGTCGCAAACTCGAATGTTTGATCTTTGAAACACTTTCGATTTAGAACAAAAGACCAAAACTAAACACACAAGCGGATTCCATTTGGGCCAAAGTTTTAAGAGCCACTGCCTGAAAATATGGAGAATCCGACAACAGGTCGGAAAATTCAGATTTTCTTTTATTGCATCAAAAAGACCCTTTTGGTGAACTATTTTAAAGGTCAAATGAACCAAAATTTAGACATTTTTTTCATTTGAGTTCAATGTGTTCATTAAGTATAAAGTAAACATGTTCTGAAGTTTCAAACGAATTGGACGAAGCATTGTGGAGATATTGGAATGTTAAAATCACTGTTTTTTATCCTTCATAATCGTAGAGCGGTCAGGGAAATTGTCGGATAATTGTCGGAAATAAAACTTCTGACGTCACTGTTGGTGAGCTCAAGAAATGTGGGAAATTGAAAACTGTTTTGTTTCAACTTCACAGTGAACTTCAGAGGAAAACTGCTCAAAATCAAAAGTTAGCACTTTCAAGTTTCCCCAGGACCCAAAACTTAAGAGGGAATGGTGTATAAAAATGAAAAGAAAATGCTTCATGCCATCGAAGCATTTGCACGTTTGTGTAAAACACTTTACCGAAGATAGCTTCAAACAAAATCTTGTAGTAAGGAGTTTGTTGGGACCTCTTTCAAGCTTCATCAATTTGTAGTTGAGAAAGACGTGGTACTGACGATTTTTAACTTCACTATGGAACATTGTAAGCCGGCTGTTGGACAAAAAACAACGAAAAACAAGCGAACAATGCCCGCCGAACAACAGGTGAACTCCTCGGCCATTTCCCAAGTAAAATAAGATTTGTATTTAGATCCAAAACCTTCCCCATGTAAGACTCACTGAAGCAGAAATGCATCAATGTTCAAGACAACAATGACGTCACAAAGCAGAGTCTCAGTTCCATTCCTTCCGTTAAAGTGAGCGGTCATTTTGGAAACTTTTTTGTGGAACCACCAGCTGTCTTCGTATTTTTAACTTGTTTACTCCTTTTCACAGCTCAGAAAGAAAAATTTCCCCGTACGTTTCCTTTTACATGTGTTTTTTTACATTTCATCGCTATGAAATGGTTGAAGAAAAGATGTCTAAATTTTGGTTCATTTGACCTTTAAGAAATATACTTTCAAAGTTGCAGCGAGTTCAAATTTTTGTGAAATCTAGGAAAGTTCAAAATACCACTCAATCAACCAAGATGGCCAATGTCTACTTCTTGGCCGATTGAAAAATACAACTACTGCAATTTAATTTACGTGTAAAGTTTCAACTAATTTTAGAGGGTCATAACTCTTCTAGTAAACAAATTTCCTGACAAATAAAAGGTTCTGAAGAAAGAGCTATGCTATGGATATACCATATCAAAATGGCTAGTTTGGTCCATGGAAATTAAGCGTGCTAGATGAAACATTACAAAGGGTATTTTGACCAATTGCGCTGTTTTTGGAGGACTGAGCTGAAAACTTCGATTTTGCAACCATCTTTATGAACATAATTCAACATGTTTCATGACACAAATTATTCTTTGACATTGTGTATCACACATGTAAGCAATAATTTAAATCATACGTACCTCAGAAATGGCCTTAGTTATAGATGGCAAAGTCCTGTAGGAATCTGCGTGAGAAGACAACTTGACTATTGGGACAGGCCATAAAGTCATGAACAGGAGTTTCACAATCCAAAATTGCCGTAAATTTGACAGATAAAACCAAGAAACATTCGCCACTTCTTTTTTGGCCATTTTCCCTATGTATCTTTTTCTAAAACAATGTAGAGAAAGAAGATCAAATGCAGCAGTTTAAAACTGTGACTGGTCAGCCAGCGTGTTAGATATGTTGTCGTGGTGAAAGCGTGACACCATGACAAAGAGAACAATGTTGTGTACACAAACGTTACACTGGACGTTACATGTACTCTTGCGTTTCGTTCCAAGCAAACGTTCTATTAATCGTTGCAGTCGAGATTGGTTCCCTATTTTAAAGTAAAAAGAGAGAACTAATAACAAGAGATAACTAAGGAAGAAGTACACTGTAGCGATGTCCATTTATTTGCCAAAGGTGCTCAATTTTTGAATGCAGGACCACCATTCCACCTCGAAGGCCGACATTTTGCCAAAATCATCTGCTTGGGCGGCTGATTTCTAGAGGACTGTGTCAACTATAACCAAGGCTTATTCTGAGGTATTATTTAAAGTACTGCTTAAGTTTACAAAATACAATGTTTACGAATAGTTTGTGTTATGAAACATGTCAAATTATGTTTATAAAGATGACTGCAAAATCGAAGCTCTTGCTCGCTTGTCCAAAAATGGCACAATTGGTCAAAATACGCTTTATAGTTTTTCATCTAGCGCACTTAATTTTCTTGGGCCAAACTAGTCATTTAGATATGGTATACCCATAGCATAGCTCTTTCTTTAGAACCTTTTATTTGTCAAGAAATTTGTATACTAGAAGAGTCATGACCCTCTAAAATTAGTTGAAATTTTACGTGTAAATTAAATTGCGATAGTTGTATTTTTCAAACGGCCAAGCAGTAGACAAAAAGTATTTACTTCAAGATGACTTTTAGCTCAGAGGAATGATCAAAGTGTAAATTACAAACTGTGTGAATATGAAATCCAGGCGAGTTCCCTTCTTTCTGTACTGGCCTGTTGAAAATGTGCAATTTTGCATAAATTCCATTGGCCATCTTGGTTGATTGATCGGTATTTTGCACTATCCTAGATTTCTTGCTGGAACTTGGAACTTGCTGGAACTTTGACAGTATATTTCTTAAAATAGTTCACTAAAAGGGTCTTTTTGACGCAATAAAAGAAAATCTGAATTTTCTGACCTGTCGTCAGATTCTCCATATTTGTAAGCAGTGGCTCTTAATTACCTGAATGTTTTCATGTTACATTTGCTAATTGATTCTCTCACATCCTAAGTACTTTAAATATGTGTTGCCATTATTTTTAATGTACTCATTCGACAATGATGATGTGAAGTCGTTGAAATGTCATGTTACTTTACTTGCGTTGATGTTCTTGCTTACATGTTTCTTGAAATTTTTTTTTATTAGAAACTATTTATGACATGATGAAAAATTCAGTACCCTAGTTACAGGGCTTCTGGTAGGTTGCAGAAAAAAAAGTCAAATTTCGCGGGATTTTCAGGGACAAATTTGCAGAAAAAAACAGCCAATTTCGCAGGAATTTTCAAGACCAATTTTGCTGAAAAATGATCAGCAAAAAAAAGCCAATTTTGCGGGAGTTTTCTGGGCAAATTTTGCTGGAAAGCAATTGGTTTTGTGCTGATTTGAGGAACGTTTTTAATGAAACTAGACACTCTTAGAGCATTTACTCAGGCTTCGTATCACAATATGAAATCGTACTTTACAAGTAAGCTTATTGAACACAATAAAAACAAATAAGAGAATCAGGATATTAAAAACACAAGAGTTACACGTAGATATTTACTATTAAGTTGCTTCGTTGAACATCTTCTTTATCCAATTGCATGTTGTTTGCCTCATCTTCAAAGTTCTGTTTACGTTGATTCCTGATTTTTTTCAAAATCTGAGGCAACCAGTCGAGAGACACCAAAAACCTACTACACAAAGGAAATACGGTATGTTTGATTCTCGTTTTTTCATTTGGACTTTCGTACTGTACTGTCGCGGTTTGCTCTATGTTTGACCACGAGGTTATTTTTAACAAAGAACGTCATTTGCTCCTTTGAGAACAGTGCGCTCTAGAAATGCGCCAATCACAAAGCTTTTTACCTTGTGCCTGCTGCCCAGTTTTTCGCAACATTAATCTAACAACGCCTTGTAGTTTTGGGATGTTGTTTACTCGTTGCAGCGACGAAGTTTCAAGGTAATTTAGTAAGTTTACAGCAATTAAGCAGCCCCAACAGCCAAGATGACTTTCAAACATGTTGTACCGACAAGTTTTTGGTAAGATTTCTAGCAAATTTTGTGGGATTTTGCTTGTTTTGTGAATTTCGCAGGATTTCTCAGATTTACTTGAAATTCGCAGCTCTGCAGCCGCACAAAATATCAGAAGCCCTGTCTTTAAGTCCTGTTTCAGACCTGCCTCATTAATTAGTTCCCTATTTCAGACCAATGTTAAAGGCATTGTGAAGGGCTTTTTGATGAAAGAGTAGCTTCTTCTAGCCACTGCAAGACTAGAGTGCAGAAACCATACCCTATTTGAGACCAAAATGGCCAATATCGATACCCTTTTTCTGACCCCACCTTTGGGGCTATACATACCTAATACCTTATATAATATTGTAACCCCTCCCAGGGAGTGCAAGCTTCTAAGCTGCATTTTTCACAAGTCAAATTTGTAAAGATAAACAGGAGCTTATAACGTGGAGTATGCAGTGGTGACTTATCCACACTGCTGTGTTTTGACAGTCAGTTTTACTTTTTGATTATCTGTCTTAGCCCTGGAAATTATTAATATTTTTAATTCAGTTCTTATTGGTAGTAGAAAGTGATTGGCAATTGCTCATGCATGTAACATAAGCAAAGAGCCCCTGGTTTAAAAGTATAATTTGGGATTGGCCTTCACAGTAGATCATTGATGTGGGAAATACATGTACATGAATTTTAACTACATGTAAACCATGAGTAGTCGGTCTTTTGCTTAGGTTGTTGTGCATAATGCAAAAGGAAACCTTCAGGAAAGATTGGCAGGGCAAAATCCCAGGGGCGAGAAGCCATGAGAAGTGTCGCTGTGAAAGGAGTGAGTACTGACAAAGGCAGAGAAATCAACCTTATCATGCATTCTGCATCATTCTCTGTCACTCCCTGCTCTGTCAGTCAATTTACTGACTTGTTCTTACATACTTGCATGCGGGTTGGAGACAGATAGCTTTGCCAAACTAAACTCCCTACAAATTTAACTCTTTCCAAAGCCTGTTGGCAGAATCACAACAACTTCATGGTCTGTGAAACACAATTTCAATGCTTTGATTTGCCCCTGTTTCAATGCTTTCTACTGTATTTTCAGAAGGCGAGATTGTCGACACATTTTCAACGCTCCTAGCATGAGCCAATCATGCATATTTGTGCATAATGAGAACAACGCATAATTTAAACTCTCTGGCTTTGTCGGTAGTCCCTCCTTTCTTGCGGTTTTTGCCCCTAGGATTTCATGTGGCCATTTTTTCCTTGCGTTTTCTTTTGCATTAGACACGAGGGACTAAGTGAAAGAGGAGCTTCTCTTAGTTTATTTTAACTGCATACTATTAGTTGTCCTCCTTCAAACCATGCAGGGAATTTTTTTCATGCCTGTTTGACATTTTTCCTTCCTCGAATGTTTTCTTCTTTTTCGGAATTTGTCCCCTTCCCCCCTCCTCCCAACAATAATAAACAATTATTGGATGAGGTTTTTGTGATATCCAGAATAATCAAGGTCGAGGTAAGTGTTATCAGCCTAAGTCAAAGGCTGAGGCTGATAACACCAACCGAGACCTTGATTGTCTCGGATGTCACAAAAACCGAATCTAATAATTGTTTTATTAAACATTGTTTTAAAGAAAATAACGACAAACGCATTATCGCAGCGAACACAATTTATTTTCAACAAGGCATGTTCTTACTTTGCTGTCTGTGAACTTGACATTGGTCTTGGAAATCATGCATTGCATGCGCAACATACAGATTATTCACTAATCTGATAGCAGATTAGTGAATAATCTGTAGGTTGCGCTTTTTCCCAGAATTAACTGTAGGCTTTTAGCCAATGAGAAGACAGATGGTGACTACAACGTATAATAATCTGAATAATGGGCTACCACTTATTTTAATGTAAACTTTTCATTGGTTTGTAGTAAATTTAATTGAATGATTGATTAATTGATTGATTGTTTGAACAATGTGCATGTAATGCTAGATATTGTACTTGAAAAAGTAAACAGTATGTCACTTATCAAAATGCCTGTATCACCTATCAGATAAAACATGAAAGACATGAGCATACATGTTAAGTCGCAGGGCTGGAGTACTGAAAGACCAATGGTGGATGTCAGATAAAGCTATTAAAAAGGTAATTTTGTTCATATATACTACGTGTAGTACCGGTTAGAATTCTTCCTGTTGAGAGTTGACAAAGGGGAACTTTAGATCGTTATCTTAGTGGAAAGATCCCAGGACTCCTGTATTACGAGTGTTAACTTATCTTGATACAAGCATTGAAGGTTACCCTTCAGTAGCATTTTGGATAATTTAGTGTTGTTAAGCAACTACTGTGTTTAGTCAAGTCAATGATGTTGTGAATCTGCAAAAGCTTGAAATATTGACTTCACTAATTACATTAATATAGACCTCACTTAAAAGAACACTGTATAATTTTGATGTGTTGAATGATAAGCTTATTTACCTGGAGAAGGCAACGTGTTATGGGCTGCTGGAAAAATGTAAATAAAATCACTGTTCAAATGATCACATCTATTAACAAAGCATTTTTAATGCTATTTTCAGTGTTACATAATTATCATAACTTTTACTCAAACGTAAACAGTTACTGATACATGTAGGTCTTTCATTGATTTTTTTTTCCATTTATTATCAGGCAAACAAGAAGCAAACAACAACATAGGACAACTAAGATCAATGGAGGAGTCAGATACAGCTAGATCAGGTCAGTTTACGTTTCTGGTATCTGCAATGGTGTTTGCAAGTGTACCTACATGTACACTTATTAGTTGTTATTATACATCAACCTCACTACATCTCTTTTCATACTGTATCAGCTGAAAGCGTACAGTGAATTTTCAAAATCAGCGCCTGTGACATCATCTAGCTGCAGATTGTACAATAATTACGTCAAGGACGCTCAAGATCATGGGAAATCATGTCATGTATGACCGTGGTGCACAATTTCTGTGAGTAATCATGCCAAGTTCGCATGCTTTGTGATGCTTGCCATCAGTGAAGAAGCAAAAACATGACCTCCATTTTTTTTTTTTTTCCGTTCAATGTATAATAAAACAGTATAAGATTCGTTTTTGTGATATCCAGAACAATCAAGGTCTCGGTAAGGGTTATCAGCCTCAGCCTGATAACCCCTACCTCAACCTTGATTATTCTGGATATCATAAAAGCGTCATCCAATAATTGTTTATAATTCCATCAGTTAGATTTATAATGCTATAGTGTATACCAACAGTAAGAAATTGCAAGTACCTCAACAACATGTTTGTATCTCTTATCAAGGAAAACAAGAAACACAGAAACACCAAAAGATCCGTGGAGGAAGTGAAATACATCAGACATGTCAGGTCAGTCAAAGTTTTTCTTTAACTGTAGTGGACTAGTGTTTCCCTATAATTTTAATCACTTTTTGGAACAGGTGCAGTGTACCATTATACAATCATGTAGGGTGGAATTCAGTCTTCAGAAATTTGGTTAAATGACACTCCTTGGTGTCAAGACTATTTGGAAACATCCATTTCTTTTCTTGATTCGACAAAACATAGTTTGAAGTTCTTTGACCAATAGGTTTTTTTTCACAAGGATTTGCCAACTGAAAGTATGGTTTCTTTGCCGTACTTCAAGTAATTAATGTGTAGATTTAGTCAATTTTTAAAAATGTCTAGTCTCTCCTGAGGTTCGTGAAATGTTTACCTTCATAAACTGAACAGGCCTTGAAGTGCACGGGCTCAAAATAATTATGAATTCTCCCTACTAATTGTGATATTTTGGGGTAGCGAGTTTTGAAAATTTGTTTGTGCAATATTTCCTAGTTGATGTTTCTCTTTATTCTCATCACATTTTTGCTTGATAATGTATTGAAATTGTAAGGGCAAAATTATCTGACAGATGGTTTCTAAGTTTTACGGACAAATCATGCTTTGATCGTCCTTAACTGACAACTGACAGATTATTCCAAATTTTAACTGAGAAAATCATGTTTTGATCTCAATTTCCTTACTGACAACTGATAGATGATTCCAAATTTCAACTGATAAAATCATTTTTTCAATCTCAACATCCTTTACTCAGTACTGATAGTTGATTCCAAATTTTAACTGACAAAATTATGTTTGTGATTTTAGCTCAGTGACAAAATTGTCAATCAATAAATGAACTCAACCATGAAAACCAGTGGGCATTTTGTAAAATCGACGGGTTTGCAGGCAAATGTTCCCTCTCTCGCCCCACCAACCCCTGCTTTGCCGAATTTTTGCTCTCGCTCCAATTTACCCGCAGCCAGAATGCAGAAAAGGTCTTTGTACAGGAACGCCTTCTACACAAGCTACAATTCCAATGGTTTTATTTGCTCCAGTTTCAATGCTTTCTACTGTGTTTTCAGAGGGCAAGATAAACATTCCTACAAGGTGTCACTTGTATCTTGAATATTGACAATGCATTGTCAATGCTCCTGTCATAAGCCAATCATCTTTGTGCATAATGAGAACAATGCATAATTTAAACTCTCTGGCTTTGTCGGTAGTCCCTCCTTTCCTGGACTTCTTGCCTCAGGTTTTCACAAGGCCATTTTTCCTTGGTTTTTTTTTTTTTTTTTTGCATCATTCACAAGGGACTAAGTGAAAGAGGAACTACTCCTACATGTAATTTGTTTAAACTGCATACTATTAGTTCTCCTCCTTCAAGCCATGCGGGGAATTTTTTTCATGCCTGTTTGACATTTTTCCCTCCTCAAATGTTTCCCCTTTCTTTTTCAGAATTTGTCCCCTTCTCCCTGCCCTCCCAACAACCTGAACAAGAAGATCTGTTAGATCTTATAACCGTGCTTTTAAAATTTAACGGTTCGCTTAGCACTACCGTCGGAACGCAGTGCACATTCCAAAGCAGTCATTGATGATTCTTTTCTTACTGTAGACATCACATCACTTGATCAACACAAACTGTATTATTGCACCATCAGTGGTAGCCGTTGACAAATCTCCGATGACGTAATGGTCTTAATCGAGAACTTTCTTCGGGATATGTATGGGCATGAACAATATGAACGACACAATAATAACACTATTAACAACAGCTTTCTTTCTTAAAAATCATGATTAAATTTAATTGGTGTTTTCCACAAGTAAAGGGCTAGCAAAGTAGTCACACAAGTCATATATTTTAATAATAAAACTCTATCCCGACCGATGTATCGATTTTGGTCACTCCAGTGACCACAGATTGAAAACGTGACAGAAAATTGGTGTTACTTTTGATTCTCACCAAATTTGTCATATCCCCCCCTCGGGAGAATTTTGTTAACTTAGCTAATTTAGTATGCAAGCCACCATAATGGCGGCCACCGTAATGGTGGTCACCGTCGACGAAATGTTTATTTGCTCAAACTTGGGGCAAAATCTTTCGGAGATGGAAGTCAAGACATTTGTAACGATACAGAAAGTAATTTGGGACCGGCTGCTGGCTTCTAAGGCTGAATTTATCCAGAAGTAAGCTGTATTTTCGTTTTCGTGCCGAAAGCCATGCGATGAAATATTATCGGCTTGTTCTGCTGTCTTGTTCTGTTTTTCTCTTGGTCTTTTTTGTAGCCCATCGAGGCCAGTATTTCGTCTAAATCAGTTGAAAAAAGTTCGAAAAAGATGTTCCCATTCAAGTTTAAGCTCTCAGGCGATAATTCTGGAGTTTTGTGGCCGAAACGTCGGCTTTGTTGTATTCGTGTTTTTCGGTTGCTACGGGCGACTGTGGCTTCCTTTGTTAGGTCAAGTCTGGGGAGTGAGGTCACAAAAAAATTCTAATTAATTCTGGTTTTGTTCGATTTCGCTGAAATTTTAACATGATAAAGCTGGATTGTTAAGGAATAGATTTACCGTCTGCCGATGTGTGGTAACTATTAACGCTGAAGTGTTATATCGCTTCGAAGTCAGGGTTTTGAAGAGAGTTTTTTGCAATGTGTGGGTTCGGCATGATTTTGTAATCGGAAGTTTCGGTTGACCCCGAAGGAAAAAATATCCGGAAAAGGTCATTTCATCGACGATTCAAACGAATATAAATATGTATATGTTCCGAGCTAAATTTCTGGTGAAAAAATATAATTTTGACGAGCGCTGGGTTTTTAATTTTTTCCCACGAAAGATGAGATTTATTAATGTTTAAACAGCTATTGGCGAGTAAACATCACAGGTTGCGTGACTCAAAATTTGGCCGAGTGGAAGCTTGGGTTGCTCGCACACAAGTCGAAAAAAAAAACCACGGGTAAACCATGAACCGCACTCGGCCCATGGCCGCGCGGTTAATAAAGGGCTAACCCTTATTTTAATGTAAACTTTTCATTGGTTTATAGTAATGTAATATTTACTTGATTGACAACTGACTGATTGTTTGAACATTACACATGATGCTAGATATCCTAATTGAAAAAGTACATTGTAGACAGTATGTTGCTTATCAAAATGTCTGTATTACTTATCAGATAAAACATGAAGAACATGAGCATAAAGTGGCAGGGCTGGAGTACTGAAAGACCAATGATGGACGTCAGATAAAGCTATTAAAAAGGTAATTTTGTGTGTATATACTGTATATGGGAGATGGCAGCCTTACATAGTAGCTACAAGTACTACAATCACATGTAGTACCAGTTGGAATTCTTTCTGTTGAGAATTGACAAAGGGTATAACACCGTTATTGAACACGACACTGTTATCTTAGTGGAAAGATCCCAGGACTCCTGTGTTATGAGTGTTAACTTATCTTGATACAAGCATTGAAGGTTGCTCTACAGTGGCATATTGGGTAATGTGTAGTTCCAGAAAATATCCATACCCCCATCACGGAGAAAATTTCATGTAAACCCCCCTCCTCCCTGGAATTTCCAGTTTTTGAACACAAAAATACCCCCCCCCCCCCCCCCACCCCTCCAGAATTTCCACAAGTATTATGTACACTCCTCATACCCTCTGGAAAAAGAGTTTTGGCAAGAAAGTGTGTTAATTAAGTTACAGTAAATACGCCAAACACTTTTTCATGTCACTGCTGTTTATTTTCAATTGGTTGCAACATCTGAAGATACACACAAAGAAAACATTCAACAGTTTCTTTAAACATGCTCTAAAAGAAAATAGATAAAATAGTAACTTGTCAAATTACCTTCCAATATGACTACATGTAAGTCCTTTTGTAAATGCAGTACAATTTCCACTTGAGGACTGATAGGATGAGCGTGGATGAAATTGACACCATACTTTTATTGCGAAAACAATTGCCAGCCAGTGCTTTCAATAACATTTGAAGTAGATGTCTGCCAGTATAAAAGTAGGTGGCTCAGGATATATGGGTGGCCATAAGGCCACCTTCAGTAGATGGCTCTGGGGGCATGCTCCCCCAGAAAATTTTGAAATTTAAACTCTTGGAAATACAATTTCCAGCTTTCTGGGCATCAAAGTTAGTAAAGTTGATGATGAATATATGCTGGCACCGATCTATTTTGCTCGCTGCCCTTAAATGATTTGTCTCTGTTTGGGTTACCGAAGTACATCGGCTTCCTTCACAGCTGCAAGTGTAAAAACTGTGAACAGGCTTGTCAAATGAATTTCTAAACAATGAACAAAGTAAGTCTTTCATTTCTTCAATTGATGGCCCTTTGCGTGGCTCACGACTTTCCAAAAATTGCAAAGTTGACAAGGTCTTGTCTGCGACTTCAGACTGTATAGTTTTAGAATCAGTTGGGTTGACTGGCGAAATTTCATCATTGGAATGAACCGTATCGTTTTGTGCCATTGATATTCATCTGTAAGCAAAGAAGAACACAATAGGTTTATGAAAGAACAATTCCGAAGTCAAATAACTTTTTTCAAATACCTGTTTTGGTACGTGATTTCTTTCAAAAGAATGTAAACAAATCAGTCTGTCCAGACTGTATACGGGAGCACACTTTGCTGCCATCTTTGCTCGACCAACCACATGGTAATAGTTTGAAAGCAAGGTTAAGTTTTATTACAATACTGCTGAAAATGGCTGAATGTTTTGCAATTTGTAATCATATTCAATGGATATGTAGGCTTTTATATGCACGAACAGTCAAGGCAAATGTAAGAAATATTTTTTCTCAAACTCAGTAATCATTCATCAAGTTCAAACAAAGGAAATCATGACCATGACAGTGTTTGGATATCTGATCTTAATTAGCATAGATTTTTATGATTTTATTCCTCCATTTTCTCCTTAGTTTTAGTTTCGATTGAGGAGATATGTCAAACACTCAAGACATCTTTGACCACATTTCCAAACACCTCGAAGTTCGTCAAAAATACTCTGTTGCACGTCATATTTTCAACTCTCTTCTTGGTGTTGGAAATGTGGTCAAACATGGTCTCTCGTGTTTGATATATTACTTCACTTTATTTGAACTGAGAAATAGATAGGCGGTAAATATTGTAAGAGTTACATTTTTGAAGTTTTCGTCGACGAACACAGCCAAGTAGCCAGTGACTTGACGACTAACAGCCCACAGCAAAATTATATACAAACAGACAGAGGTAAAGAGGAATAAGAAATTCTCAAGTTTGTGAAATCGTAACATCATTTCTACCTTAATAAAGAAACTAATTTTCATGAAAAAAATCGACTACCACTCGACAGCTTCCAAGACCGATTCGAAAACAAACTAGGCTAGTCACCAGTGCTTTTTGGTCCACAAGATGACTCCATATAGACTGGTAACAAGTAATGACAGCCATTTCCACGCAACGTACGTTTTTCTCATTTGTTAGCTTCCAAAGTTGTTTTTGAAGAAAGAAAATTTATTTCAAATATTATGCGATTCAATTACAAGTATTCCAGCTACTATTTTTTCATGTGAAAGATCTACATGTACTAAATAGCTGGCAAGAAATGTTTTTTTAACAGCTAGATTGATACTTGAAACCGTATTGAATCGAAGGGCATCTGGAAACTAAATTGACCGTCCAACCCCCCCTGAATTTCCTGGGTCTTTGACTCCCCACCCCACCCCACCTCACCCAGGCGCTGGAATTTCCAATTCCCTCCATGGTGGGGGTATGGATATTTTCTGGAATCACACAATCTAGTGTTCTTTTGTGTGGAGTGTTAGACTATTTTTTTTCGTCAAGTCAAGTCAATGATGTTGTGAATCTGCAAAAGCTTGGAACATTGACTACACTAATAAATATTACTAACTTCTTATTAAGCGAGAGTGAGGAAAATCTCAGACCAAGACCTTGCCGTATTGACTGAGCGATAGCGAGGTCAATACAGCAAGGTTGAGGTTTGAGATTTTCCCATAAAGATGCAACGTTCAAGGTTGACAAGTTGTTTATTATAATTTATGGCTTTTTCTTTTGTGTTTTCATGCCTGTAATCGGCCCGTGGGTATTATGGGAGAATAATGCCCTACGATTAGCCAATCAGAGCATGCAATACATGAATATCGGCTACAAGAACAAGCCAGATGATAAATTAGTTTAAGACCTCACTCAAAAGAACACTAGATGATCGCAATGTGTTGAGAAGGTTGAATGATGAGCTTATTTACCTGGAGAAGGCAACACATTATGGGTTGCTGGAAAAATGTAAATAAAGCTGCTGTTCAGATATCACTTTTATTAATGTAGCATTTTTAATGCTATTTTCAATGTTACATTAATAACTTTTACTCAAAAGTAAACAGCTACTGATAGGACTCTTTCATTGAATTTTTTTCATTATTATCAGGCAAACAAGAAGCAAACAACAACATAGAACAACTAAGATCAATGGAGGAGTCAGATACAGCTAGATCAGGTCAGTTTATATTTCTGGTATCTGCAATGGTGTTCAAAAGTGTACCTACTCTTATTAGGTTTAATTATGCTAAAGTATACCAACAGTAAGAAATCACAAGTTACTCAATATGTTTGTATCTCTTATTAAGGAAAACAAGAAACATTTAAACACCGCAACATCAGTGGAGGAAGTGAAATACATCAGACATGGCAGGTCAGTCAAAGTTTTTCTTTATCTGTAGTGGACTGTGCTTTTAAATAATCACTTTGAGGAACAGGTGCAGTGTACCATTATACATGTAGCCTGGTGGAATTCAGTCTTCAGAAATTTGGTTAATTATGACACTCATTGGTGAAAGCCATGCCTTTCCTTGATTGGACAAAAAATACTTTGAAGTTCTTTGACCAATGGGTTTTTTCACAAGGTTTTGTCAACTTAAAGTATGTCTTCTTTGCCTTACTTCAAGTAATTAATGTGTAGATCTAGTCAATTTTTAAAAATGTCTAGTTTCCCTTAAGGTTCTAAAATGTTGACCTTCATAAACTGAACAGGCCTTGAACTGCCCAGGCTCAAAATAATTATGTATTCTCCCCACTTATTGCAATGCTTTGGGGTGGTGAGTTTTGAAAATTTGTTGTACAATATTTCCTAGTTGCTGATTTTCTTTATTCTCATCTCTCATCTGCTTGATAGAGTATTGAAATTGTAAGGAGAAATAATTGACAACTGAAAAATGGCTCCTAAATTTTACTGACAAACCATGCTTTGATCTTAACATCATTACTGACAACTGACAGATTATTCTAAATTTTTAATTGATAATTCATGGTTTTTTATCCCAATATCCATCTTGACAACTGATACAAACGTAAATGATTACGAATTTTTTAACTGGCAAAATCAAGCTTTGATCTCAAAATCCATACTGAAAACTGATAGATGGTTCCAAATTTTAACTCACAAACAATGTTTTGATCTCAACATCCATACTGTCAACTGATAGACGATTCCAAATTTGACGGGTGTCTGGAACACCCGAATAGCAAAAAGTCATGAATAGCAAATAGTATGAATAGGTCGAATACATGTAGTCTCAAATAGTGCAAATAGTGGCAAACAGTAGCGAATGGTAATGAATAGTCATCAATAGTCACCTCTCTAGTTAAGCACTGATCTGGATTTGTTGAAATTAATTACATGGAGCAAGAGCGTTTATTTGCGGATGCTGATACAGATACTATTTAGTATTCAGGACTTATTCGCTAGCTATTCACGACTATTCGTTATTTGCTATTCAGGTTTTCCAGACACCCAATTTTAACTGAGAAAATCATGTTTTGATCTGAACGTCCTTACTGACAACTGACTGATGATTCCAAATTTTATCTGAAAAAATCATGTTTTGATCTCAACATCCTCGCTGACAACTGATATACATGTATGATTCCAGATTTTAACTGAGAATATCTTGTTTGGATCTCCAACTCCCTCTTGACAACTGATAGATGATTCCAAATTTTAACTGAGAAAATCATGTTTTGATTTCAACATCCTTATTGACAACAGATTGATGATTCCAAATTTTAACTGAGAAAATCATGTTTTGATCTCGACGTCCTTACTAATTAACAATTGGATTATAAGCTCAATATTTCTATCGCATGATAGTTGACGAGGGCACAGCGGGAATCCTTTATTACGCAGTGGAAATCGAGAGCAAATAATCTAATTATCCTAGTATAATTATACTTATAAATCTACTAGTCGTTTAAAACTTTATCTAAATCCTTTTCACAGACACTTCGAAAACGCCAATAAGGGGCGGTCATTTTGTTAACAAGGACACACTGCTACGCTACTCTCTATCTATCACGGAATAAATAGTGAGTAGCGTAGCCAATCAGAGAACAGCATTTGTGATAGAACACTAGTAGATTTATACTGATGACTGATAGATGATTCCAAATTTTAACTGAGAAAATCATGTTTTGATCTCTATGTCCTTACTGACAACTGCCTAATTGTTCCAAACTGAGAGAATCATGTTTTGATCTCAATTTCCTTACTGACAACTGACTGATTGTACCAAATTTTAACTGAAAAAATCATGTTTTGATCTCAATATCCTTACCAACAACTGACCGATGAGAAAATCATCTTTTGATCTCAATGTCCTTACCAACAACTGGTAGATGATTCCAAAATTCAACTGAGAAAGTCATGTTTTGATGTCAATGTCCTTACTGACAACTGACTGATTGTTCCAAATTTGAACTGAAAAAATCATGGTTTGATCTCAATGTCCTTACTGACAACTGACAGATTATTCCAAATTTTAGCTGACAAAATCTTGTTTTAATCTCAATGTCCTTACTGACAACTGATAGATTATTCGTAATTTTAACTGAGAAAATCATGTTTTGATCTCGACATCCATACCAATTAACAATTAGATTATAAGCTTGAGATTTCTATCGCGTGAGTGTTGACGAGGGCATTGCCGGAGACCTTTGTCACGCGATGGAAATCGAGAGCAAATTAATAATCTAATTATTCTAGTATAATTATACTTATAAATCTACTAGTCGTTTAAAACTTTATTTAAATC
Source organism: Orbicella faveolata (assembly GCF_042242905.1). Classification (NCBI taxonomy): domain Eukaryota; kingdom Metazoa; phylum Cnidaria; class Anthozoa; order Scleractinia; family Merulinidae; genus Orbicella; species Orbicella faveolata. The sequence goes on along the minus strand of NW_028301569.1, from coordinate 8,816,739 downwards.
CTTTTCACAGACACTTTGAAAACGACAAGAGGGGGCCGTCATTTTGTTAACAAGGACACACTGCTACGCTACTCTCTATCTATCACAATAGATAGTGAGTAGCGTAGCCAATCAGAGAACGGCATTCATGATAGAACATTAGTAGATTGATACTAACGACTGACAGATTATTCCAAATTTTAACTGAGATAATCATGTTTTGATCTCAATGTCCGTACTGACAACTGATAGATGATTCCAAATTTTAACTGACAAAATTATATTTTGATCTTAACATCCATACTGACAACTGACAGATGATTGCAAATTTTAACTGACAAAATTATGTTTTGATCTTAACATCCATACTGACAACTGACAGATGATTGCAAATTTTAACTGCAAAACCATGTTTGGATCTCAATGTCCTAACTGACAACTGATAGGCGATTGCAAATTTTAACTGAGAAAATCATGTTTTGATCTCAACATCCTTTACCGTCAACTGACCGATGATTGCAAATTTTAACTGATAAATTATTTTTGGACACAGATCCGTATTGACCACTGACAGGTGGATTGAAATTTTAAGTGACCATTCATATTTCAGTTGCTAAATCCTTACCAGGAATTGACAGACGGTTCGAAAGTAACTGAAGGGTATGTCCTGTTTTTGTCGCAGCATTATAGTCGATAATATTATTGTCAATTGACCTAAATTTGTAACTGCCAAATCTTGTCACGATAACTAAATCATTACTACAATGTTTGGGGAGCAGGGTTGGCGCAGTGATGAGACCACTCGCCTCCCACCAATGTGGCCCGGCTTTGATTCGGGCTAGGTGCCATATGTGGTTTGAGGTTGTTGTTGGTTCTCGCTTTGCTCCGACGTTTTTTCTCCAGGTTCTCTGGTTCTGCTCCCTCTACAAAACGTAACATCTCCAAATTCCAATTCCACCAGGATAGAGGACCTGCTGGGAAATCAGCTAAGGCTGATGTGGCTTCCTGTCTAAATATAGATACATTTATTATATTGACAACCGACACATCACTCCAGTTCATGTTTAGATCATAACAGTTCATGTTTAGATCTCAACATGTTTTTTGACAACTTATAGATGTTTCCAAATAATTCTAATTGAGAAATCGTTTTTTAACATGAGCATTCTTATTGTCAAATATCAATTACGCTTACTTTAAATTTTACCTTTTAACCTTTGTGCTATCATGCTACATGTATCTAAGCATCCTTCTTTCATCTAAAAGATAACCTCAAACTGTCCTGAGAATTATCACTTACTGGTCTAAACATGTTTCTTTTAACAACTGATGACTCACTGAAATTAGGGAAAACGAAGAGCTAATTCTTAACATATTCCCAATATAGAAAATAAACTTTTTTGGTGAAAGGGTTTTTTGTATGGTGAAAGAGAAAATGGTTGGCAAATATCAGCTGAACTGTGTAATTCATGAGACAGTTAGAACTATATATTTTCTAATTTTCTTTTTCACATTAGAGCTGAAATTTGTTGGAATATCTTCAAATATTTGGGGCATACCTCAATTCCCTTTGAAATGTTGTGTCGTCACCAGATACCCGGTAGTTTGTTTTACTAGGTTGGCCAAGCCAAAGTAAATTGAGAGAGTACATTTATTGCAAACATTGTAGACACAAAAGGGAAGCTTTTCAGTGGAAATTGCTGTCTAGGCTGGTTAATGTTCAGCTGGGTAACTGTTTAAATAACAACAATAACAACAACAACAACAACAGCAAAGTTACTGAATCAAATGGCGTTGTTAATTAATATTACAACTAGCGCTTCTACTGTTGGCTTCGAAGCCTGTGCTTTCGTCTATTAGCCAGTCATCAAATTCAACTTTAGTCCTCTCTGAGCAACGAAAATTAAGAATTTCAGGGGGGCGGATATACCCAGGCTATAGGCATAGTTACTACAAATAATGTAATTGTTGAGGTTTTCTGATCCATTTGCTTACAAAAGTGATTGGAATCCAATTTCTCCTTACAAAATCCGTATATTGTCAAGCAAACAGGTGATGAGAGTAAAGAAAACCATCAATACGGGAATTCTGTAGCTAATGTATATGGGATAGGATGAAGAAGGCTTCACTTAGTTGCAAAGAAAGCGAAAATACATTATACAATATACAATATACAAAGCTTCAGTGTAAAAATCAAACATTTAATTTTTCTTTCTTTTTCCAGGATTTCTCAGTGACCAGACAATTGAGGGAAGATAAAGGCAAAGACAAGACACTGGAGGCAATTTAAGAAGACAGGACACTACAGACAAGACCTAACTCATAAGGGACAAAAGTAAGACAGATTGAGAGATTTTTTCAAGCGGAAAAAATAGGACCTGTAAGATAGGATTTTTTTCGTGGACTAAACATCAGGATCGGAGTTTTCAGCTCACAATTAAACAAAACACGAAAACTTTCTATGAAAAAGGACCGGCCCAAAAATGATGTACAGTTACGTTTTGTAGGGCATGTTTCGTTAGCTTTGCTTTACAAAGTTCGATGCAGTTTTATTCTTTTGCCTTTGCTCACAATGCGAGAGCTTGGTGGATTGTGTGACTGACGCGTACGTGACTCTTGAGCATCGGTGGTGTTGCGTTACACTATTTGCCGATTAGAATATGTTAATAAGGCCTTGTGCGGGAATTTCGATACACGGCATTGCAACAGGAGATTTAACTGTTAATTTAACAAATAGATTGTAAAGTGCCTTTTTGATATTTTGTTGGCTTGTTTAGATAAACAGCAAGGCAGCAGGGTACCAAACGAAACTTTATTTTCTTTATTTTTTTAAGTTAGCAGTTAAAATACGGCAACATTTCCTGAATTTGAATAATTCCCGTGCAAAACTTTATTAACATATTCTCAACGGTCGTTAGTGTAGCGCAACACCACCGTTGTTCAATAGTCACGTACGTTTCTTTCATATGATTCACCGAGTTCTCGTATTGTGAGCTTCGAAATTCTTTGATTTTCCTCGAGAAGAAAATTTTTATAGCTAGTTTTCGTGGTTAGAATCACATTTTTTTTTCTAGTTTTTTTTCACAGACCAATTTCAGAGTGGATTATTCAAATTGTCTTAAGCAAAAACAATTATAAAAGTTTTCTTGAACCATAATTTTGGAAAAAAAATTGGTTGCTAAGTTTCTGTCGACATATTTCAAGCGTGTCTCGTCGAGTTAGCTTTGTACAAACTCAGTTTCTCTTGTTTATTAAAAAATTGAAAAATTGTCTTGACTGCCTAAATTTACTCTAAGGGTAACCCTTGTCAAATTTTTTTAATTTTCCCGCCAAAAAACTTAGAAAAATACGGGCGCCTATAATACGCATGCGCCAACATTTTTAAAAATTGCTTCTTGTTAACATCTGTTTAAAAATTTTTAATTTTCCCCCCAAAAGACTTAGAAAAAATACGGGCGCCAATAATACGCATGCGCCAACTTTTTTAAAAAAAAATTCCTTGTTAAATATTTTTATTTTTCCCGCCAAAAGACTTAGAAAAATACGGCGCCTAAAATACGCATGCGCCAATTTTTTTTTCAAAAATGTATTTTAACTCTAAATTATTGCTTAACTTAATAGTCATTAAATGCAATCTTGTATTCAGGTGTCCTTATTTCCGTTGTAATCTTTATTATATCTAAATAAAATATTTCAAACAGTAAAGTACTCACAACAAGTGTTTCATTTGAATTGTTTTATTCATCTTTAATTTTCTACTTACAATAGTTAATTAGTTAAGTGAAATTCAATTAAATTAATTACAAAGGTGTCACCAAAAAAATTGCCCTATATATACTAAGACTTTTGGCGGGAAAATTGGAAAAAATTTGCACAGCGTTTCCCCTGAGCACTTTTTTGACAAAAATTTTAAAGGGGTACCCCCTTGAATTTTTCCCGCCAAAAAATTTTTGACATATACCATCTTGAACACAAAGTAACGGAAAATTTGTTTGTGTTCAAGATGGTATATTCTATGATGACATCTTGTTAAATAGTCAGCCGTAAGACGACGAGCAGCTAGAAACCTATTTACAGAAATAAGAAGAGCAAGTTAAAAATTTGTACAACAGCAAAGTTTCTGCACAACATCGAGAGGGTGAAAACATTTCCAAATCGATATATTTAAGAAAGCTTCTATAGTCGGGTAAATTGAGCCCCAACTATATAAACTCTCTTAACTATAGCGATTCCAAAACGTCGTCACCTTCGTAATGTTGTGTAGAAACGTTGCAGTTGTACAAATTTTATCTTGCTCTTCCCGTTTCTGTAAATAGGTTTCTAGCAGCCCGTCATTCACAGCTTAACTATCTAACGTGATATCATCATGCAATATATTTCAAGAAGATAGCAAAAGCAAGCCAGGAATCCGATTACTCCAACGAGCCTTAAAAAACCGCGAAAACTTCAATCTAGTCCTAGAATTTTAAATTTTTAGAACTTCCGTAATTTTTAGCCGAGATGAAAAACCAATACCCGACAAATAATAGGCCAATTTAAGAGAAACTGTTCATGGCTTGCTTCGTTATCTTCTAGAAATAACTTCCAGCGAGGTGTTAAAGGTTAATGTCTGGTTATCAAGCTTTAAAATGTAGCTATATATCCTATGGCTTCTAGTGTAAAACTTTGTCATTTGCGAACGAAAGCAAAATCATTTTACATGAATCAGTTTTCAATTTTCTTGTAGCAAACGATAACGATAAAATTTTAGAGCAATCAGACAACTGGAATCAGGTTTTGAAAATCGAAGCTGAAATAGTGAATACTCTTAGTGAAAAAGCAATGACATTTTAGATGTATCAGAAAATTGAAACTGCAGTTTTGAAAAGAAATAGAGTAATAGCGACTGTTTGGAAAATTTTTGTCCGTAGCAAACGATAGCGCAAAAATTTTGGAGCAATCAAACAATTGGAGCTACGTTCGTGATGATAAATTATTAGTGAATACAAACGATAACGATAATATTTTCAAAGAATCAGACAATTGGAACCAAGTTTAGAAAATCAAAGATAAAATAGTGAAAATGTCTGTCAGTTGCGAACGAAAGCAACATTTTAGAACGATCAGGCAATTAAATCGGACCTGCATTTTTTCTCTAGAACATTCCAACAATTGAAGCTACATTTCAAAAAAGTAATAGATCTGACGGTAATGAAAGCAAAAAAAAATTGGAAATTCAGACAATTAGACCTAAATTTTTCGAAAAGCGATAGTTGAAAGAGTTGCTTGAAACCAGACATAATTCATTACAGCCTCGCTGGAAGTTAAACAAGAGGATATATCTGGTTTCTGGTTGATCTTTATACGCTTAGTCCCCTCCCGAAGAAACAATTTAAACCGACCGGTTTCCGTACGGAAATGTATATAGCAGCATCTGCCGATAAATCAAGTGACTTTCTTGATACCAAGATCAATCCACAAACCCAAAATCCTCTTCTAAAATTATTTATTCAAGGTGGCTCTGCATGTCACTACGCATTAAACGTCGAAAGAAGTATTCACTCATTTTACCGCAAGTGTATAAAAAGCAGAGGAAAAAAACTAAAAAAACCCGCCGAGTGAAATAAGGAAAAAAGCGTTCAATAATAGGTGATCATGTCAACAAATGCTTACAATATTTAGAAATTAACTTGAAAGAAGTTGCCACGAAACTCAGATTTACTAACGAATAAGTTGACGTAGGAAGAAACGATATAACTTGTTTGATAGTTATACTGAGCAAATTTAGTGAGCTTCAAGCTACAGCATTTTCAAATGAATTGGATCATTAATCAGTAAATTTTTAGCAAGGAAGTTGCCCTTTCAACACTTACAATTCACATAAATTAATAGCAACGTGTTTCTTTTGTAGAAGCTCTGTGACCTTTTTGGGAGAAAAAGGGAAACTAAATATGTTCAAGCGAATTGGACTACAAAGCGAAGAATCGACCTTGAAAGAGACTTTTTAATTTCTTGGCTGAAATGCTAAGATTTGAGAAGTAGAAGTAATTCATCGATAACTTCAAGAGTTTGAATAAGCTTCCAAAATGAAACAATTTTTATTGAACAGTCACGTGATATTGTTTTTGAGCAAGGGCATTGCCCTCCAACAGGCAATTCACATCATAGATTGAAACTAAGCCTTCCTAAAACCTTGGAGAACACGACAAATCAAAACTCAGCATTGAATTGTTTGCTCAATTTTTGTCACAACACAGTTTTTGGATTGACATGATCACGTAACTTATAGTTATTAAAGTCCAATTGCTATCGCCGTTTGATTTCAACATGTAGTGCCACCTTAAAATATTCTACAAAGGTTATCGCCTAGTGACATGTTTTCAAACTTAGGAGAGTTGAACGATCGCAAAACAATTCTGAATTTTGCAAGAAAAAAAAATCAAAAACACTCAAATCTGACAAAATAATGTAGTAAAACATGCAAATACCGACCGATAAGATTTAATTTAATCAAACTGATGATCGCTCGATCCAAGAAATAAAACTCCCCACAATTTGAAAACATGTAACAGATGATAACTCGAAAGCGGTTGAAACGTTTCCGGCAAAAATGGCAGAAATAATTAACTAAACTTTACTACCAAATTGAAATTTTTTTCTGCGCCCGAATGTCACTCGAATGCAAATATTTCAGTCGAGAAAAACAATTAAAACGTTAAACGATCAAAATGATTCTAGACTAAGAGGTTTTGACCTCTAATACAACATTTTTAGTTGCAAGACTGCCATTAATTATCGGAAAGATTTCACTTTAGCCAAATTCTAAAGAGCTATTCTCAACTTTGTCTTCATCCTCCCTGTTTGAATCCTTTTGATCTCCTCCTGTCTTGCTGACAAACCCTGAGAATAGAAGAGATAAAAATTGAGTACGGAACAAACCCCAGTGTGGAAACTGAAAAGAGTAAACGAGAAATAAAATAATTCACAGTGAACTGTTAAACACGAGTGCGCGTTGACAAGTACAAGACAAATTTTGACAAAGAAACGCCACTTTCGAAAGGAAAGCCAAACTCTCATAAAAATACCTGCTACTAACTTAAACGTCTTGTATGGTTCCTGAACTAGCTTCTAACGTATGTTTTACTCCGTTACTAAAGCATTGAGGTTGTTCTGAAGCTCGAGACGAAACGTAAACCGAGTCCGTCGAGCGCACGGGGCAGGACTTCGAGCCGGTATTTTCGGTAGAAATGTTACTTGCGAAGGTAGAATGCAAATAAATTGGTACTAACCAATGACAGAAATGGGTGTCAAACGACTGTCCTTCCCCAAACGTGGCCGCATTTCTTCTTCAAAGTAAGAGTTTGCTTCTCGTGTAGAAGGGAACTGTACACATCTCACTCCGACGGCAACCATCTCAAAATGGCAAACAAGCACCTTAGGTCAGCGATAGTCATCATGAATATGCAAAATAAAATTAGACCAATCAGCTAACAGGCACGTCACGAATTCTAAAGACAACACCCTTTCCACACTTTACTCTGAGAAAGTTTTGCATTTTCTTTGTTTATATAGAGCTCACATGAAATAAACACAACACGTCATTTTAAAATATTATCTACTTTTTTTGCATTTTTTTATCAATTTCAATCCCTCTCCTTCATTTTTAAAATGCATTCGGCAGTGTTTGAGCTAATAAAGAGCGGCTTAAATGAAAAAAAAAAAAATGGCAAGACGGGTATAATTTACGGTGACTCAGGGTTGATGTCTTTTTTGAAAAGATCTTTTCACACCTAACTTGGATAAAACGGAAAAAAAAGAACATTGTAGCAAAAAGATCAATGGACTACAACACAACACAAATATGAAAAATAAAAATAAAATAATAATAATAATAATAATAATGAAATAATGAAACAAGCCGAATGTGGGGCATGAGAACGGAAACGATACCAGTTATCATTGGAGCACTTGGAGCTATCAAAAAGGGACTAGAAACTTATCGAAATTTCGAGAGCAGGAAACTAGGCAAGATTTTCCTCCAAAACGACGATTAAAGTTCATAAATTCAGCAAGGTTATTTTTTGTAGTTCACTGATGCTTATTTGGCCGGGAATTCTTCCAAGATGAGTTTCTAGTCCCTTTTTGATAGCTCCAAGTGCTCCAATGATAACTGGTATCGTTTCCGTTCTCATGCCCCACATTCGGCTTGTTTCATTATTTCATTATTATTATTATTATTATTATTATTATTATTATTATTTTATTTTTATTATTAAAAAAAATTATTATTATTATTATTATTATTACTATTATTAGAAGGAAAGCCTTTTGTGACTTTCAGAACATTGATATTGACGTTGAAACCCAGGAGGGAGCCATTATGTAAACACTGTTGAAATAGGTTTTAATAGTTTATTTCCTTTATTTACTTTTACCTTCTAATATACCGATATTGACATTGAAACCCAGGAGGGAGCCATTATGTAAACACTGTTGAAATAGGTTTTAATAGTATATTTCTTTTACTTACTTTTACCTTGTATATACCAATTTGTATGGAATATGTTAATTAATGTTATGATGATGATAGTAGTATTAGTATTAGTATTAGTTGTAGTAACCATGATATCATGAGATATATGATATGACGATGATGATAATAAATTATGATTATTATGAAAAAAAAAATTATTAATAATACCGAAAACTTAAGGAACAACAGAATTTCTGAATTTTTTACCAGATACATGTAAGATTCAAGTTTGTATGGAAATGCGCTCAATAAAGTTTGTTTTATAATTTTAATTAAAAAAAAATATTATTATTATCGTCCTCACATTCGGCTTGTTTCATTATTTCATTATTATTATTATTATTTTTTAAATAATAAAAATAAAATAATAATAATATAATAATGAAACAAGCCGAATGTGAGGACGATAATAATAATAGGAATAATAATAATAATAATTTTCTTTTAATAATAAAAATAATAATAATAATAATAGTAATAATAATAATAAAAATAATAATAATAACGAAAAAACGGAGTCCTCCTGCGGGGGCTGAACGCCATGCCCTTCCAACAGAAGTTCTGAAATGTAACCACTGGGCTACAGGGGGACTCCTTGAATTGGGTAGCAAATTTGACGAAACTTATATGCACATAAAAAGTAGTTTTTATCGACAGCCTCATCTTGCTTTGGAAAATGTTGTATAAAAAAAATTAAAGACCTTGCCTAATTTATGTAGTTTTTTTGAAACCATTATTAAGTCTTTCCCAAATTAAAAAAAAAAGACCTCCCAATTAAGATCAACTCTTTTGCATATCTTTGCTTTTTGGATACGAGCTAATAAAGAGAGGTTAATTTAAAAAAATACGTGGCAAGATGGAAATATTCTACGTCAGACAGGTTTGATTTGTCGTTCTTTCTTAAAATGTCTTTTCATCCTTGACTCGGTTGAAAGAAAAAAAAAAGATTGCACGAAAAAAAAAAATGGAGTCCAACAAAAATCTGAAAAAGGAGTCCCCCTATGGGGGCTGACACCATGTCCTTCCGAACCGAAGCTCGGAAATGTAACCACTTGGCTACAGGGGGACTCCTTGAATTGGATAGCAAATTTAACGGTACCTATATGTACATGAAATAAAGTTTTTATTGATAGCCTTATCCTGCTTTGGAAAATGTGCTTCGAAAAAAAATTAAAGACCTTGCATTAGTGATAGGTTTTTATTAAAGTCCATTACTAAATCTTTCCCCAACAAAAAAAAAATTACCTCCCAATTAAGATCCATACGTTTGCAGCACTATGCCTATTGGATATGAAAAATGACATGGTAAAATGGATGTATTTTAAGGTCAGAAAGACTTTGATGTCCTTTCTTAAAAGGTCTTTAATTTTCTCACCAAACACGGGTAAAACGGAAAAAAAGGAGACTGTACGAAAGAGATCAATGGACTCCAACACAAGCATGACAACAACAACAAAAAAAAGCAAAACAAACAAAACGGATCCCCTTGCAGGAACAGAAAGCCATGCCCTTTCGAACCGAAGCTCAGAAATGTAGCCATTGGGCTACAGGGAGACTCCTTGAATTGAGTAGCAAATTTAACGGTACCTATATGTAAATGAAATGTAGCTTTTATTGACAGCCTCATCTTGCTTTGGAAAATGAAGGACCTTGCTTTAGTTATAGGTTTTTATTGAAGTTCATTATTAATTATCTTCCTTTAGAAAATGTGCTTTGAAAAAAAAGAAATAAAGACCTTGCATTAGTGATAGGTTTTTATTGAACTACATTTTAAAATCTGTGACAAATAAGAAAAAGACTAAGACCACCTGGCGAAAAACAGTTGAGAGAGAGAGGAACAGCGCAAGATGGCGTACATGGGATGAGGCAAGAGCTGCTGCAGCCAACAGAGAAAATTGGAGGCATTCTGTGGAGGCCTTATTTGCCAGGAGGCACAAAGAAGCTAGGTAACAGGTAAGGTAAAATAAGAAAAAAACCTTCCAATTAGGATCCATACTTTTGTAGGTCTTTGCCTATTGGATACAAGCTAATAAAGAGAGGTTAAATAAAAAAAAAAAAGACGTGGGAAGATAGAAACATTCTACGTCAGACAGGTTTGATTTGTTGTTCTCTCTTAAAATGTCTTTTCATCTCTAACTCGGTTGAAAGAAAAAAAAAAGATTGCACAAAAAAAAATGGAGTCCAACAAAAATCTGAAAAAAGGAGTCCCCCTATGGGGGCTGACACCATGTCCTTCCGAACCGAAGCTCGGAAATGTAACCACTGGGCTACAGGGGGACTCCTTGAATTGAGTAGCAAATTTAACGGTACCTATATATACATGAAATGAAGTTTTCATTGATAGCCTTATCTTGCTTTGGAAAATGTGCTTCGAAAAAATATAAAGACCTTGCATTAGTGATAGGTTTTTGAAGTACATTTATAAATCTGTATATATATTTATAAATCTCATAATATTGTATTAAAGTACATTTATAAATCTTCCCCAAATAAGAAAAAGACCTCCCAATTAGGATCCATACTTTTGCAGGTCTTTGCCTATTGGATACAAGCTAATAAAAAGCGGCTTGAATGAGAAAATACATGGCAAGATGGATATATTTTACGGTCAGAAAGTTTTTAATGTCCTTTCTTAAAAGGTCTTTCCACACCTAACTTGGTTGAAACTGAAAAAAAAAAAAAATATTGTACGAAAAATATCAATGGACTCCAACACAAACATAATAAAAAAAAAAAAAAAGAAGTTCCCCTGCGGACTCTGAACGCCATGCTCTTCCGAACCGAAGCTCGGAAATGAAACCACTGGACTACAGGAGGACTCCTTGAATTGAATGACAAAGTTAACGGTACCTATATGCGCATAAACTGTAGTTTTTATTGACAGCCTCATCTTGCTTTGAAAAATGTGCTAAGACAAAAAAGAAAGACCTTGCATTAGTGATAGGTTTCTATTGAAGTCCATTATTAAATCTTTCCCAAATAAATAAAAAAAATGACCTCCCAATTACGACCAGCACTTTGGTAAGTCTTTGCCGATCGGAAGCGAGCTAATAAAGAGCGGCTTAAATGAAAAAAGACAACGCAAGATGGGTATATTGTACGGTCATCCAAGTTTGATGTCCTTTCTTAGTCTTTCACTTCTAACTTGGTTCAAATGAAAAAAAAAAGAAAAAAAAAAGACCGTACGAAAAAAATAAATGGAGTTTACCTCAAAAATGAAAAAAACAAAAACGGAGTTCCCCTGCGGGGGCTGAACGCCATGCCCTTCCGATCCGAAGCTCGGAAATGTAACCACTGTGCTACAGGGGGACTCCTTGAATTGCGTAGCAAATTTAACGGTACCTATATGCACATGAAATGTAGGTTTTGTTGACCGCTTCCACTTGGTTTGAAAAATGTGCTATGAAAAAAATGAAAGCCCTTGCATTAGTTATTGGTTTTTATTGGTCCATTATTAAATCTTTGCCAAATAAAAGAAGTGATCTCCCAATTAAGACCAGTCCTTTTGCAGTTCTTTGCCTATTGGATGCAAGCTAATAAAGAGCGACTTAAATGAAAAAAGAAATGGCAAGATGGGTATATTTTACGGTCAGACAGGTTTGATATCCTTTCTTAAAAGATCTTTTCACTCCTAACTTGGTTCAAAAGTAAAACAAAGAAAATTGTACAAAAAAAAATGGAGTCCAACACAAAAATAAAAACGGAGTCCCCCTGCCGGGGCTGAACGCCATGCCCTTCCAAAACGAAGCTCGCAAATGTAACCACTGGGCTACAGGGAACTCTTTGAAATGGGTAACAAATTTCACGGTAGCTATATGCACATGACGTGTACTTTTTACTGACGGCCTCATCTTGCTTTGGAAAATGTGCTATGAAAAAAATGAACGACCTTGCTTAAGTTATATAGTTTTTTTGAAACCATCATTAAATCTTTCCCCAATTAAGAGAAATAACCTCCCAATTAAGATCCACACTTTTGCAGGTCTTTGCCTATTAGATATAAGTTAAAAAAGAGAGGTTAAATGAAAAAAGACATGGTAACTTTGCAAGATGGGTTTATTTTACGTTCAGCCATGTTTAATTTTTTTGCTTAAAAGGTCTTCACCCCTAACTTGGTTGAAATGGAAAAAAAAAGAAGATTTACGTAAAAAGATAGGTAGACTTCCCCGAAACATGCAAAACAAAAACGGAGTCACCCTACGGATCTGAACGACACGCCCTTCCGAAAAAAGACGTCGCAAGATTGATATATTTTACCGTGAGCCAGATTTGATATCCTTTCTTAAAAGGTCGTTTTACTCTTAACTTGGTTGAAAATGGGGAAAAAAGATTGTACGAAGACAAGATGATTGGAGTTCAACACAAAAATGAAAAAAACGGAGTCCTCCTGCGGGAGCTGAGCGTCATGCCCTTCCGAACCGAAGCTCGGAAACGTAGCCACTGGGCTACAGGGGTCTCCTTGAATTGGGTAGTAAATTCAACGGTACCTATATGCAGATGAAATGTAGATTTTATTGACAGCCTCATCTTGCTTTGGAAAGTGTGCGATAACTTAAGTATAGTCTTTCATTTTTTTCGTAGCACATTTTCCAAAGCAAGTTGAGGCTGTCAATAAAAACTACATTTTATGTGCATATAGGTACCGTTAAATTTGCTACCCAATTCAAGGAGTCTCCCTGTAGCCCAGTGGTTACATTTCCGAGCTTCGGTTCGGAAGGGCATGGCGTTCAGCCCCTGCAGGGGGACTCCGGTTTTTTTTTTTTCATATTTGTGTTGGACTCCATTTATCTTTTTTCGCACAACCGTTTTTTTTTTTTTTTTCGTTTGAACCAAGTTAGGAGTGAAAGGACCTTTTAAGAAAGGACATGAAACCTGGGTGACCGTAAAATATACCCATCTTGCCATGTCTTTTTCATTTAAACTCTCTTTATTAGGTTGTATCCAATAGGCGAAGACCTGCAAAAGTTCGGAACTTAAATAGCGGCTTAAATGTAAAAAGACATGACTACCACTAGATGAGCATTTTCGTGGACAACGTACAAATCTGTTATTTACTAACATTTTTTTTATCACACGATTCCCTCATCGTCATAACATACCTAAATGGCACGACAAATAGTTTTGTGCCACACTAAAAAGATTTAAAACACAGGTTTTTTAATTAGCCTCGTATCTTTATAAAGTTTGTATGTTAAGTCCATTGCTCACTGTTATGTTCGCGAAGATTCGTATTCAATTTGCTCTCTTTTATACAAAGTCATCTCTGCTTTCTTAAACTTTTCACCCATCAGTTACTGGCTCAAATAAAAGGAGGCTTAAGAAGACCAAAGGGATTGTGAATCTACTTAATTGTCACGGAGAAGCTGACGAGCAAACGAATCAGGGCACCAACCTGGCGAATGAAACTACAATGCTGCCGATGAACTTAATAAGGAACCCACCGGGGACCCGTTGGGAATGGGGGGGGGGGGGGAGGGGACACGTCAGAAGGGAACGTGCAGCGAACCTGGTGTGTAAGAAAGAACGTAAGGGTAGCAGAAATGACAGCGTTTTCACGGAGAAGTTAGTAGAAGTTACGAAATCATGGCGACAACGGCAACAGGAACGTCATTGAACAAAAAAATAATGAGCAGTACAATGGCTGTGCACGTGCGTTATAATTCTTGGTACATTTCTTTGCCGTCCTCTGCAAAACAACAACTTGAAATGACCAAATTTTGCGTTGCCTAGGGAACATGAACCTTTTAAAATTTTATTTCAAATTTATCGCTGTGTTCCGGATTTAGTTTTGCGATAGTTTGACAGTGATAAACAAAGTAAATGACTTTAGAGTATCGCGCGATTCCTAAGTAAACTATAAATTCATATTTTAATCGACGTTGTCCTCCGCGTCGCCGTCGAGGTTTCGTAAACTCCCTGGGATCGAGGTTCCGTTCTCTCGTGCATTTCCGAGTGCATTTCGCGCGTGTATCTCTCGCGCGTTCCCTTGTGTTACCCGTAGTTTCCCCCATGTTTTCCCTCTTCGTTCCCGATGCATTTGCAGTTGGATCCGTTATGATTTGGCTGGTTTATTACACCGTGTGTTCCCTGTGCGTTCCCGCAGTCAGTTCTTTAGCATCAACCCTCAATAAGTGCTCCCCTTTGCACAAAGATTATTTTTCTAACATAAACACCGTACAATGTTCTTGTTTTGACAACCTGCAATCTTAGCCAACATTCCTTGGGACACTTGAGTCACCCTTAAAATAACTCTTATACGAAGTTAAGGTTAGAATTCTTTATTTCTAGCAATAGGGCAAACTTTGGTAAATAATCTACAAGAAACAAAGTAATCAGTATATGGAATGCAATTCCAGAGGAAGTTAAGCATTCTGCTTCTAGGAATGTATTGAAAAGAAAAAGAAAAAAATTCTCATTAGCACAGTGGTATATCTGTATCTTTGATATCAACTGTTATTAGATTAAATGTATCTTAGTGGCCTGATATCCACTTCTCCCCATACATTTAGTAAATACTTGGTAGAAATCTGTACATTTTCTAAACTTTGTAATGATTTATGCTTTTTGTGGTTTAGTTTGCATTTAAGGTGGCTCAAAACAGTTTCCAACACTTTTTGATAACACAGATTTTGATAGGTCGTTGTAAACACTCTTTATCACTTGATGTTACAATCATGGTATCAAAAAACTGTCCAATCGTTGGTTAATACGGTGTTATCATGCTCGTGACCCAATAGGTTACCATAGCAACAGTATGACCTCCTGAAAACACCCTTAATTACAGCTTTAGGGGCTTATACTTCAAAAACGGCACGGTGAAATTTATTTGTATTATCAATGTTTGATAAGCATGATAAGACGCAACTTTTGGCAAAGTTTAAAAAAAATTCTGTAGGTAGGGTTCAGAGCTACCTTGCATTTTCGAAAATTTATGGAAAGGCCTTTTCAGCTGATTTAAACACAATCTGAAAATTATTTATATTAAACAATTATTCGCCGAAAGCGAAGTGAACGTTGGTGATTGTAATCCATCAAATATTTTCGCTAGCGCGCGTTTAGTTTAAACTCGTCACTTGGCTGAATATTCCCCAGCTAAAACTGGAGAATATCCGGGTGATATCCCCAATTTTCAAAACCGCACATGTTGCGAAAAATATTTGAATGATAATAAATACAATAGCCTCCATTTGGCACGAAAAAATATATATCTTATTAGATGTTTTGGTTGTGTAGTATCGCTGTATATTTTTACGAGTTGTGCCGTGTTTGACGAGCCCGTAGGGCGAGTCAAAATACAAAGGTGTAAAAATATACAGCGATACTACACACCAAAACATCTAATAGGATATTTATTATCCAACTGCTGTAGCCAATAAATTAATCAGTGAAAGAGGGTGAGTATGACAGTTTTGCGTGTGCGCGTCGACCAGTCCGGGAAACAGGTTTGCTACTGTACAAATAACTGTACAATATCGCTATATATTTGTACTGTTATTTGGACGGTATTCGCTGCAGTTGGATAATAAGCTAGGATATTTGTCCTCGGGCATTATCTGTTCCGAGAATCGACCAGTTTTCCGAGAGCGTGTGAGCTTCGAGGAATAGATAATGGTCAAGGACAAATATCCGAGCATATTTTGAGCCAAATGGAGGCTATTGTGTTTATTATCCTTCAAGTATATTTCGCAACACACGCGGTTTTGAAAATTGGGGAATATCACTCGCGTGCGAGCGAAACCATTTGATGGATTATAAGAGATAATATTTCATATCCAACAAGCGAGAGTGGAATAATTGTTTAATTAATTAATTAATTAATTAATTAATAAAAACGCCCCTAAATATAGAAAACTTAACTAAAATAAAAATGTAAACGCCCGAAAACATTTCGCGCACGGTTACCATATTTGTAGAGCATGGTATAATTGCTCATGTATATGATGGCTAAGCCAATGAAAACTCTCGAATTGCATTATCCAGTGAACCAGTTTTTAATAATAACTATAAGACCTCGCTTCTGATATCACAAGTGCGATGTGACAAGCATTAGGGGTTTTTATAGACTACGAGTAGTCCCTCTTTCGCTTAGTCTGTCGAGCAAGACCGTAAATAAAATAATAGCCGCGCTTTCGCGTTTTTCTCGGCCCCAGGATTTCGCGCGGCCATTTTTTTCTCGCGGTTTTCTTTCGCGTTACGCACGACGGACTAAGCGAAAGAGGGACTACTTGTAGTCTAGGGTTTCTACGCCTTCCTTAGATCTGAAATAAGGGCTCAGTTCTTTTGTTCTCAAAGAAGATCTGGAAATCTAAATTACCTATTGTACCCTGAAAGAGATTGAGGTTCAAAAGGAGTGATTTTATGCATAATTCAAAGCGAGGACAGTGCTTCTGTAAAATATGACAGAACATTTTCTTCTCAAGTTATGATTTTAAATCTCGGAACGTACTACAGCAACAGACAAGTGAAAGATGTCGCTGAAAACAACGGCTGAAAGTAAGTTGAAAGCTCCGGCGAGACTAAAACCTGTGATGTAACAGCAATCTTTGATTCTTCATCTCAGGGTAAATGAAAGTGCACTAAGATAGAGAAACAGTAGAGGCAATAAAAGATGGCTAAGGTTTGGAAAGATTACGACAAACAAACAATCAGATTCAGATTCAATGTTTGAAGCTGCACTATTCGTACCACTTATGTTTAAACAAAAACTATTAAAGATAGCTTGGACATAGAAGAAACCCACTGCTCCAGGGTAACTTTCATTGTGAAGGTTTTCTGCTTTTTGATAGCGTCACAAACCTCCTTCAACACAAAGCCTTCATTATGTTTTAGTTATGAGAACTTCTTCAAGTCAATAAACCTCAGTTTGCAATGTGTGATTGGTTTATTCACAACAAAATAATTTTGAACCATTCTTAAATGCTAATGTAGATTAGTCAACTTAAAATGATTGGACAGAGGTCTTTCACAGGTATATTTTTTCAGTTCCATTTTAACTATGCATGTAGCAGTAACATCAACAGTTGATCTACATTTACATAATTTTACAAACTTTGACGAAACATGGAGTCTCCAGGATAAAGACCGATGTAAAAGTGCTTTGTAAAATTGCTCTTCATACAAATCCCACACCAGCAAATCTCTTCCACTCTTGCTATTTAACAAACTCCACCACTGTCTGTGTAGCATACGACAGATGTATCTTGCATCATGTACATTTTCGTTCTAGATATTTAAAAAATGTTATTTGTCTATATAAGGCTATGTGACATCACTGTGGCATCATTGAGGCTCCTGACCTTGACCTTTGTACACATCACTAACACAAACCCACTGTCCTTCCAGCGACTCCTTCCATAAGCTCACCTGCAGGAAAAAACAAAGTCCTGTTTAGCTTTCATTGATTCTCAGTTTCCCATGTGATCAGCTACAACTAAGCAACTTCACAGAATGAAGTTGCCTTGCTGCTTTATTTTCAAACAGAAGCTGTTACCCCACTGATGACACCATAAAATTTTGAAAACAATCCTCTTTAGACAGTGGTGTCTTAAAGGTTTGGTTTAAATAATTATTTCATCGTTGACATGTTCTAGAAGGCACGATCACAGCAGGAAAGACATGATGGTTACAAATAGAAAAGTGACTGTGTAAACTCAAATTAATATCCACTTTCTTTTGTAGCAACATGGGTGTCGACAATACCATCTCCCTTGGATGGCATCCCTTATAAATTTGGATTGTTGTGCAATGCTACTCTCTACTGGTACTGTGTGACAATGCATGTGCATTCTCCTTTACATCAATTGTTTGCAATGTCACAAAACATTCCTCTAGAGTGATGCCAGGGCAGGAAAAAAACCAGCTCTGATTGTAAGTAAATTTTGCTCTTGGACAAGTGACAATGGAAGTTTGGTGGTCTGTTGGGCAAGTGAAATTAGCCTCCACCTTCTTCCACATTTACCCCCGCTTCTGGACAGTGACACAAAGACTGAGCAACTACTGGCACTGTAATACCAGTAGTTACCCTGTACCTGACACAACATTTGTACCACTGTCCAGTATCTTTCACCTAGTTGAGTACCTGTAAGCCCATTGTGTTGTAGTCTAACACTGATTATAGACAGTACCCAGTAAATGTACATAATTAATAAGGCATGAACATTACACGACTATTGGGCAAGTAGTATTTAAATGGATGCAGCTGAAAACTAAAATGTACTGGCCTACTGTGCAACTGGATTTCAATTTTTTTTTTTTTTCCTGTCCTGGATGCATCCCTGATTTGGAATGTCACGCAACACTCCCCTGTAATGACGTACTTCACCATTCTCCTTAGAATGACAACACATAAAATGTGGCTGTGACAGAGACTGCTGTTAATTTGTTGACGCTCATGCACTGGGAGTATTCCATACTGTCAATACCCCCAGGAAAGTTCTCGGGCTTAAGCCTGTTAAGGTGCATAAAGGTGCAGTAGCGCCTTTTGTTAAGAAATTGTTCTAGCTAAGCAAAAGGTGTTAATAATCAACATCTTAAGTACTGCATCTGCATATGTCAGCTTATAATAATATTATTAGGATTATGTGCCAGAGAAAACCAGCCTTGGGGCTACATTGCAGACTTCTGAACTTCTGATTACCTTGTTGTCTCCACCAGATACAGCTAGAATGTTTCCAGTGACTGACCAACTCACATGCCACACAACATCACCAAACTTTTTTATAACCTGCAGATGTATTACAACAACGCTTGGTTACCTCCACAAAAAGGGATTAAACAAGAATTGTAATCTCCAGAGATCATTAAAGTGCTTCTCAGAAACACATTTTTGTTTTAATTACCTTTGAAGTCCATGATCCTCCTCCAACTTCATTTTTTGTCCAGATTACTACACGACAATCCTGCACAAAAATGTATATATAAATAAACAATTTGGAAATGTCATTAAAAAAAAGCAACAAATAGCAGGAATCTTATGATGATGCTCAGCATTAAAAGTAATAAATTCCCTATACCAGTGCCAACCAGACAAGTGAACATGTTAGAACACTGGAATTATAAAGATACAATGAACTTTTTCACTTTGTCGTTTAACAATTTCAAGAGCAGTTAACCAAATTTTGAAAGTAATTGGCAATTGCTTTGTTTTTGCGTAAATAATGCTCTGTGATTGATTATAGAGTTCCACCCCCTACTGAACCAGTCAGATGCAATTAATGAAAACAAATTGCCCCTTGGTCGTGCGCAATTTTTTCCCTGTTTAGTGTTTATGATGTGTTAACTTGCTTTGAGTTGTCATTCATTGATTGTGATGCTTAGTATGTTTGGTAGATGTGATTAACCATTGTTGTTGGTTTTGTTTGGATTTACGACAAAAGTTATTGAGAACTCCTCTATCTATTACCTAACTCACGACTGCATTACCTGAGAGCAGGTTGCTATGGTGCTGACAGGAAGACCAACATTAGGGGCCCAGGCAACATCCCTAACCCAGTCGCTGTGTGCTTCTAGTTCCTCTTCCTCCACCCACTGTCCATCAACCTCTCTTTAAATATTACACAAACAAAATGGATTAGCACAGTGGACACTCACTTAAAGACGATCAAAAGTCACACTGATCAGAAAAGTGATACTAATTGTGACTTACTTCCATACTTTTACCAAGTTATCACATCCTCCAGTGACGAATCTTTTGACTAAAACACCTGACTTTGATCCAGGCTAAAAACCATCAACAAACAACAACTGTTATTAATAATTTCAGTAGAGCCTACACTAATATATTCTTTGTTAAGAATGTACACAAGCCAGGTAAAAAGGTCGACAATTTGTGTGTAATATGGTGCAGAATGACATAATTATTATGTCAACCATTGAGAACTACAACAACAGCTGTTGTTTAGGTTAGAGAATTTTTCAGTCAGGACATGTTTTCACTGTCAATCAAAATCATACAATAGCAGCAATGCCTTGAATACTGAGGTGTGGTATTGAGAGTAAGCGTTTAAAACTAATTACAAAAAAGAAGCTGCACGTAGCTTGAGCTAGGGGAGTCTTTACAGCTACATGGAACTGTTATGTTTGTAAGCGGTAGGTTTGATTAAGAACAATTTTGTGCGGCAGGAATGTCTTAAGCATATAACATTCAAGCAAAAGTCTTGCTGTGTAGATCAGCACTAGCACATTAGTGTTCAGAGGTACAAGTTGTATGATTGCTGCAAAGGATAAATAATATGGCAGACTGACAAAATAGTGTTGCACACTTTGGGTGTACATGTATAGACACCTGTGACATGGAAACTAAATAAGAGTACATGGACAGCAATCCTCTACTCTATCAGGGCTAGAAAAAAACTTGAATTCCAGCTTGCCCTTCAGACAAGCAGCTCTCAAATTTTGCTTGCCCTGGGCAAGTCTTAGTTTACCTGTCTGTTACTTAGTTGGCAGACAACTTGTCTTAGCCCTTGTGAGAATGAGACGTTACTTGCCTGGTAGGAAAATCTGCTTGTCCCACATATACCATCTTGAACACAAAGTAACGGAAAATTTTCTTTCCATTTGGGTATTTTTTTTTTAATATTTTGAATCCAGTGAACATTTGCTTGTGTTCAAGATGGTATATTCTATGATGACATCTTGTTAAATAGTCAGCCGTAAGACAACGAGCAGCTAGAAACCTATTTACAGAAATAAGAAGAGCAAGTTAAAAATTTGTACAACAGCAAAGTTTCTGCACAACATCGAGAGGGTGAAAACATTCCCAAATCGTTATATTTAAGAAAGCTTATAAAGCCGGGTAAATTGAGCCCCAACTATATAAACTCTCTTAACTAGAGCGATTTCAAAATATCGCCACCTTCTCAATGTTGTAGAAACGTTGCAGTTGTACAAATTTTATCTTGCTCTTCCCGTTTCTGTAAATAGGTTTCTAGCTGCCCGTCATCCACAGCTTAACTATTTAACGTGATATCATTACGCAATATATTTCAAGAAGATAGCAAAAGCAAGCCAGGAATCCGATTACTCCAACGAACATTAAAAAACCGCGAAAAATTCAATCTAGTCCTAGAATTTTAAAACTTTTAGAACTTCCGCAACTTTTAGCCGAGATGAAAAACCAATACCCGACAAGTAATAGGCCAATTTAAGAGAAACTGTTCATGGCTTGCTTCGTTATCTTCTAGAAATTACTCCCAGCGAGGTGTTAAAGGTTAATGTCTGGTTATCAAGCTTTAAAATGTATCTATATATCCTATGGCTTCTGTTGTAAAACTTTGTCATTTGCGAACGAAAGCAAAATCACTTTAGATGAATGAGAAAGTTGAAAAGCAATATAGCAAGTGTTTTGAAAAATTTTCTTCGTAGCAAACGGTAGCGATAAAAATTTAAGAACAATCAGACAATTGGAACCACGTTTTAAAAATCAAAGTTGAAATAGTGAATACTGTTAGTAAAAATGTTTTTCAGTTGCAGACGAAAGCCGCAACGTCATTTTTAGAACAATAAACCTAGTTTGGAAAAGCAATAGAGGTGCGGTTTTGAAAATTTTTGTCCGTAGCAAACGATAGCGTTAAAGTTTTAGAACAATCAGACAATTAGAGCTACGTTCGTGACAAAAGATGTAATAGTGAATACAAATGATAGCCACAAAATCAGAAACAGTCAACTGAAACCAGGTTTTGAAAATCAAAGATGAAATAGTAAATACTTTTAGTGAAAATGTCTGTTAGTTGCGGACGAAAGCAATAACATTTTAGATGGAAATTGAAACTGCAGTTTTGAAAAGCAATAGAGCAATAGAGAGTGTTTGGAAAATTTTTGTCCGTAGCAAACGATAGCGCAAAAATTTTAGAACAATCAGAAAATTGGAGCTTCGTTCATGATGATAAATTGGTAGTGAACGCAAACGATAACGATAAAATTTTCAAAGAATCAGACAATTGGAACCAAGTTTAGAATTTCAAAGATGAAATAGTGAAAATGTCTGTCAGTTGCGAACGAAAGCAACACTTTAAAACAATCAGGCAATTAAATCGAAGGTGTATGTTTTCTTTAGAATATTCTGACAATTGAAGCTACATTTCAAAAAAGTAATAGATCTGACAGTAATGAAAACAAAAAAAATTGGAAATTCAGACAATTAGACCTAATTTTTTCGAAAAGCGATAACGGAAAGAGTTGCTTGATACCAGACATAATTCATTACAGCCTCGCTGGAAGTTAAACAAGAGGATATATTTGGTTTAATTTCTGGTTGATCTTTATACGCCTAGTTCCCTTCCGAAGAAACAATTTAAACCGACCGGTTTCCGTACGGGAATGTATATAACAACATCTGCCGATAAATTAAGTACTTTCTTGATACGAAGATCAATGCGGAAACCAAATATCCTCTTCTAAAATTATTTATTTAAGGTGGCTCTGCATGTCAATACACAAACGTTGAAAGAAATGTCCACGCATTTTACTGTAAGTGCAAAAAAAACCGAGAAAAAAAAAACTAAAAAAGCACGCCAAGTGAAATAAAAAAAAGCGCTCAATAATAAATGATCATGTCAACAAATGCTTAAAATATTTAGAAATTAACTTGAAAGAAGTTGCCACGAAACTCAGATTTACTAACGAATCGCTAACGACTCCTGCAATAAGTTGAATCAATATAACTTGTTTGGTAATTACACTGAGCAAATTTAGTGAGCTTCAAGCTACAGCATTTTCAAATGAATTGGATCATTAATAAATTTTGAGCAAGGAAATTGCTCTTTCAACATTTACAATTCACATAAATTAATAGCAATGGTTTCTTTTGTAGAAGCTCTGTGACCTTTTTGGGAGAAAAATGAAAATCTTAATATGTTCAAGTGAATTCGCCTGCAAAGCGAAGAATCGATCTTGAATCGAAAGAGACCTTTTGATTTCTTGTCTGAAAAGCTAAGATTTGACAATTAGAATTCTTCGATAACTTAAAGCGTTTGAATAAGCTTCCAAAATGAAGCAATTTTTATTGAATGGTCATGTGATATTGTTTTTGAGCAAGGGCATTGCCCTCCAACAAGCAATTGCCATCCTAAGTTGAAACTAGGCCTTCGTAAAACTTCAGCGCTTAATGCGATTTTGGAGAACACGACAAATCAAAACTCAGCATTTAATTGTTTGCCCAAGTTTTATGACAAAAGAATTTGTTATGATTGACATGATCACAGTAGCTATCACGGTTTGATTTCAACATGCAGTGCCACCTTAAAATACTCTACAAAGGTTATCGCTTGGCGACAGGTTTTCAAACTTAGGGGAGTTGAGCGATTGTTAAACAATTTGGAATTTTGCAAGAAAAAAAATCAAAAACACTCCAATCTGACAAAATAAATGTAGTAGAACATGCAAATATCGACCGATAAAATTTAGTTTAATCAAACTGATGATCGCTCGATCCAAGAAATAAAACTCCCCACAATTTGAAAACATGTAACAGATGATAACTCGAAAGCGGTTGAAACCTTTCCGGCAAAAATGGCAGAAATAATTAATCAAACTTCACCACCAAATAGAAATTTTTTTCCGCGCCCGAATATCACTCGAAAGCAAATATTTCAGTCGAGAAAAAAAAATTAAAACGTTAAACGATCAAAATGATTCTAAGACTAAGAAGTTTTGACCTCTAATACAACATTTTTAGTTGCAAGACTGCCGTTACTTATCGGAAAGATTTCAATTTAACCAAATTCTAAAATGCTATTCTCAACTTTGTCTTCATCCTCCCTGCTTGAATCCTTTTGATCTCCTCCTGTCTTGCTGACAAGCCCTGAAAACAGAATAGATAAAAATTGAGTAAGGAACAAACCCAAATGTGGAAACTGAAAAGAGTAAACGAAATAAAATTATTCACAGTGAGCTGTTGAACGCGAGTGCGCGTTGACCTGAGTACAAGACAAATTTTGACAAAGAAACGCCACTTTCATAAGGAAAGCCAAACTCTCGTAAAAATAACTGCTACTAACTTAAGCGTCTTGTGTGGTTCCTGAACTAGCTTCTAACGTACGTTTTACTACGTTAGTAAAGTAATGAGGTTGTTGTGAAGTTCGACACGAAACGTAAACCGAGTCCGTCGAGCGCACGTGGCAGGACTTGGAGCCGGTATTTTTGGTTGAAACATTACTTGCGAAGGTAGAATGCAAATAAATTGGTACCAACCATTGACAAAAATGGGTGTCAACCGACTGTCCTTCCCCAAACATGGCCGCCATTTCTTCTTCAAAGTAAGAGTGTGTTTCTCATGTAGAAGGGAACTGTACACATCTCACTCCGACGGCAAACATCTCAAAATGTCAAACAAGCACCTCAGGTCAGCAATAGCCATGAATATGCAAAATAAAATTAGACCAATCAGCTAACAGGCACGTCACAAATTCTAAAGACAACACCCTTTGCACTCTTTACTCTGAGAAAGTTTGCAGCGTTTGTAACCTAATAAAGAGCGACTTAAATGCAAAAAAAAATGGCAAGATGGGTACAGTTTACGGTGACCCAGGTTTGATGTCCTTTCTTAAAAGATCTTTTTACACCTAACTTGGTTGAAACGGAAAAAAAGAAGATTGTATAAAAAAGAAAAATGGAATCCAACACACAAAAAAAACAAACAAATAAAGAAAAAGAAACTGAGTCCCCCTACAGGAGCTGAACGCCATGCCCTTCCGAACCGAAGTTCGGAAATGTAACCACTGGGCTACAGGGAGACTCCTTAAATAACAAATTTAACGGACTCCAACACGAACATGAAAAAAAAGAACACGGAGTCCCCATACGGCGACTAAACGCCATGCCCTTCCGAATAGAAGCTCGGAAATATAACCAC
Organism: Orbicella faveolata; assembly: GCF_042242905.1. Taxonomy (NCBI): domain Eukaryota; kingdom Metazoa; phylum Cnidaria; class Anthozoa; order Scleractinia; family Merulinidae; genus Orbicella; species Orbicella faveolata. The sequence continues at coordinate 8,791,399 of NW_028301569.1, read as the reverse complement.
TGGGCTACAGAGGGACTCCTTAAATTGGGTGATAAATTTGACGGTACCTATATGCGCATGAAATGTAGTTTTTAGTGAGAGCCTCATCTTGCTTTGGAAAATGTGCTATGAAGAAAAAAATTAAAGACCCTGCATTAGTTTTTATTGAAGTCCATTTTTAAATCTGTCCCAAATAAGAAAATGACCTCCCAATTAGGATCCATACTTTTGCAGGTCTATGCCTATTGGATACAAGGTAATAACGAGCGGCTTAAATGAAAAAAATACATAGCAAGATGGATACATTTTACGGTCAGAAGGTGTTTAATGCCCTTTCTTAAAAGGTCTTTCCACACCTAACTTGGTAGAAACGGAAAAAAAAGAATATTGTACGAAAACTATCAATGGACTCCAACACAAACAAGAAAAAAAAAACGGCGTTTACCTGCAGAGGCTGAACGCCATGCCCTTCCGACCGACGCTCGGAAATGTAACCACTGGGCTACAGGGGGACTCCTTGAATTAGGTAGCAAATTTATCGGCACCTATATCCACATGAAATGTAGTTTTTGTTGACAGCCTCATCTTGCTTTGGGAAATATGCAATGAAAAAATAAAAGACCTTGTCTCAGTTATAGAGTCTTTTTAAAATCTTTCCCAAGCAGAAAAAAAAAAAAACATTTCCATCAAAAGCCGTTATTTTATAGTTCTTCGCCTACTGGATACAAATTAATAAAGACAGTAATAAAGTGTATTATCGTTTGTCTCACGATGTAGTCACTAGAGATGTAGATCGCGACGTTTCGACTGCTTACTGCGAGTCTTCTTCGGGCGATAAGGTCGACTGATTGCACGGTATCATTTATATCACAAAGGTCGGCTGTGATTGGTGCATTTCGATCCTCCTATTGTTCCATTGTTCCGGCGAGTAGCTGTTCCCTACGGTGATCCGCTGTTGTACCGTTCTCCTGTTGTTGTGTTTCTTGATCGTGGGTATCCATGCTTCAGGAATTTCAATTCCACTATCCCTGTTGATGTTGTTAGGGTGAAGTCTTATGTGAATAGCTTCCTAGACCCTACGTGTGTAGCAGTGAGGATCTCGATCAATAAACTTGACCTCATTCCAGATAGGATAGTGGCCGGTCTCGTGGGTGTGTTCAGAAACGGCGGAGGTCTGGGTACGGGCGAGTCGTATATCCCTGTCGTGTTCTTTGATCCTCTCCTGCATAGATCTCCCTGTTTCCCCGATGTAGACTTTGCCGCACTCACAGGGAATCCTGTAGACAACACCATCTTGTTTAGCCGGGTTGATGGTGTCCTTTGGTCGCACTAAGTGTGACCGAAGTGTCGTGTCGGACTTAAAGACGGTGCGAATACCCTGAATTCCTGAAGCATGGATACCCACGATCAAGAAACACAACAACAGCAGAACGGTACAACAGCGGACCACTGAGGGAACAGCTACTCGCCGGAACAATGGAACAATAGGAGGATCGAAATGCACCAATCACAGCCGACCTTTGTGATATAAATGATACCGTGCAATCAGTCGACCTTATCGCCCGAAGAAGACTCGCAGTAAGCAGTCGAAACGTCGCGATCTACATCTCTAGTGACTACATCGTGAGACAAACGATAATACACTTTATTATTGCATCTACCACGATGAAGAACAACAACCTTTTCCTCGACATTAATAAAGACAGCTTACAAGAAAAAAGAAATAATAAGCTGCATATATTTTACGGTCAGCCAGATTTGTTGTTCCTTCTTAAAATGTCTTTTTATCCCTAACTCGGTTGAAACAAAAAAAAAAAAGGAAGATTGCACGGAAAAAAAATGGAGTCTAACAAAAATCTGAAAAAAAGGAGTCCCCCTATGGGGGCTGACACCATGTCCTTCCGAACCGAAGCTCGGAAATGTAACCACTGGGCTACAGGGGGACTCCTTGAATTGGGTAGCAAATTCAACGGTACCAAATGGCATAAACTGTAGGTTTTATTGACAGCCTCATCTTTCTTTGGAAAATGTGCTATGAAAAAAATGAAGGACCTTGCATTAGTTATAGGTTTTTATTGAAGTCCATTATTAAATCTTTTTCAAAAAAAAAAAAATGATAAAATTCAAATTAAGAGAAATGACCTCCCAATTAAGATCCATACTTTTGCAGGTCTTTGCCTATCGGATACAAGCTAATAAAGAGCGGCTTAGATGAAAAAAGACATGGCAAGATGGATATATTTAGTTTACTGTCAGACAGGTTTTATGTCTATTCTTAAAAGGTCTTATCAAACCTAACTTGGTTAAAACGGAAAAAAAAAAAGGATTGTACGAAAAATATTAATGGTCTCTAACACAAACATGAAAAAAAAAAAAGGAGTTCCCCTGCGGGAGATGAACGCCATTCCCTTTCGAACTGAAGCTCGGAAATGTAACCACTGGGCTACAGGGGGACTCCTTGAAGTGGGTGACAAATTTAACGGTACCAAAATGCGCATGAACTGTGGCTTTTATTGACAACCTTATCTTGCTTGGAAAATGTGCCATGAAAAAATGCAGGACCTTGCATTAGCGATAGGTTTTTATTCAAGTCCATTATTAAATCTTTCCCGAATTAAAAAAGAAATGACCTCACAATTAAGATCCATACTTTTGCAGGTCTTTGCCTATCGGATACAAGCTAATAAAGAGAGGCTTAAATGAAAACAAGACATGGCAAGATGGATATATTTTACGGTCAGACAGGTTTTGTGTTCTTTCTTAAAAGGTCTTTTTAAACCTAAATGGGTTGAAATCAAAGTTTGCGCGGCTCCGTCTCTACTTCTTTTCAGTGTCTAAGTAAGTTTAACAGGGGCTACATTTCGGCCCCAATGCACATAACCAAGCTTTCGATTATTTTTCGCTTGTCGATTTTACTGAAGGACAAGGTCTTCTCGAGTTAGTTTCAAGTCCCTGGGACTCGGAAATACCGTCCAAGCTAATGGAAATTAAGTCTAGGTAGGTCAAAATCAAAGTTTTCGTAGACCTGTCTCTGCCTCTTTCCAGTGTTTACAGTAAGCTATACTTCGGCCAGCATGCACATTACCAAGTTTTCGATTATTTGTCGTTTGTCGATTTCACTGAAGGACGAGATCTTCTCGAGTTAGTTTCAAGTCCCCGGGACTCGAAAATACCGTCGAAGCTTTTGGAAATCAAGTCTAGGTAGGTCAAAATCGAAGTTTGCGCAGCCCGGTCTCTGCTTCTGTAGAAAAACTGTAAGTCACGGTGATCTTGTTATCTTTGAACAGAACTTGTGGACGGAATCCCAGACGCTTTATGAGGTGGGCTTAGCACCACCACGCAGTCATTCGACTTAACTGTCAACTCAAGTAAAGTTCAATCGCCAGTGGTACTTAATTTTATCTGATTAATGGACCCCGAGCGGATGATAAACATTTACAATACATTTAGAAACTATGTAGCACCACTGCAATGAAACCGGGCAGTTGCAAAAAAGAGTGTTCCTCCCTAAAACACACGACTTTGAGACTGATGATGATACATGGCAAACATTTTTCTGCTCTGGAGGAAAAGAGATCGAGGGAAAGGTGAAATTCAGCTGGCCTGATTTTGAGTGACAGCAGCAAACGGTTATCAACTATAATCTGACAAATCCTATGTCATAAGTCGAATTAGTCTCGCCTTTTGATTGGTTCTTATTCATTTTCAAATGGAGCACAAACGCAGGAGACTTCATTGACTTTTTTTTATTCTATAACACAGATGGATTCCATGTGGCCGTGCGTCTGTTCAGTAATTGATTACAGAAGACGTTAAAATCTGTGACACACACGGCTAGCGCCTCGTGTGCCTCGCGTGCTATATATTACTTTTGTTCTTACCACATTTTGACGTCATCTGCGATCAATTACTAAACATACGCATGGCAACATGGAATTTATTCGTTGAATTTTCAACTTATTAAGAGAGTGAATGTAAATTTAGGACAGGCTAATTTTTGGGACAGTTAACACGAAAACGCCGCACTGAAAACACCCTCTTTGAACACGTGCGCCATACAAGTCCAATTCCTAATGTAGAGACTTCAGGAAGCGGAGGTCTTGAGAGCTGCATCAGGAACAAAAGCTCTGTTTTGTACGTGGTTTTGTTTGTAATGAGCTTGCGACGGAAGAATTCAATCTTGAATATTTTGATTATTTAACGGATTTTACTTGTACTTTATGCGACAGGTTCCAAATTTGTAATTCGAGAATAACGTTTAAACTTAAAGTAATATAGGTAGGTGGTTATGTTTGGAATGAACTTGTGACTGCAGAATTCAATCGAGAATATTTTGATTATTTAATGAATATTTTACTTGTAACTATTTTACGACAGGTTCCAAACTTGGAATTCGAGAATTACGTTAAAAGTTAAAGATGATTTCCAGTCCGTATTGCGCAGTCTCAGCACCTTAATGTTTATAAACATTTTCACTCGATGAAATATTCGTTACGAACCACATACCTTATCTTTAAGGTCTTTCAAATTCTTTTTTCAACAGCTTCATTGATTTTTACAGCTGCGAAGTTGTTTGATCAAGTGATATGAGAAAGAACGAAAGCATAAAGCTTGAACCGCTTCGCATCCATAATGGCGGTTGTTTTGAAACTTGAAAATTAACTTCATGTAGGCTGCGCAGTCTCAGCACCCTGATGTTTATGTGTCTTACTGGATGGAATGCGAATCGATGTTATTCGATTCACATTCCATTGAACGGAATAACATCGATTCGATGGAATGCACACACCTTATCTTTAAGGCCCTTCAAATTTTCTTTCCAACAGCTTTATTGATTTTTACAGCTGCGAAGTTCTTTCATCTGTACTGATGATCTGCACTGCGAATAATATCATGACCGCATCTTCTATAATTTTGGCAATTTGTTGGTCTCTCTCTTGCTCGGCCAACACAGCGCTGCTTTACATCTAGTATCTCTCACTCAGTTCCATCAGTCGTAATAAATGTTGCCTCACTCGAGACGCGTCAGTGTCTAACCCAATATGAGTTGTTGTTAGTTGCTAATTATAAAATGTCAGTTTAAGGGCCCATTAACCGATCTTTTCGAACCGTTGCTAAGAGAAATTTATTATCATATAACCTCATCATTTTTAGTCAGTTCAGAGTTATTTCATGTGTTTTAACTTTTTCATGATCAGTAACACTAGTACTGACGTCATCAGGCCACGCCCACGGTCATGTGACTGATATTGAAAAATGCAAAGGCTCCCAGGCAAATTGCTTTATCGGGATTTTTTTCATTGATTTAATATTTGAATTTAAATCCTTGTTACGCTATGCATAGATTTTGTTTCATTTCTAAAAGGTCAGATTTTGAGAGAATTTCAAAATATTGAAAAATTCGTAATTTTCTGAAAAAGGCATGATTTCGAAAAAGGAATGCATAGCTATGTTTCCAACGTTGGCTTTAATCTAAATTCGTCGAAAAGAGCTGAAGTTAATGAAAAAGCGCGTTTCCTTTAGCATTTAAAGATACCGGAAGTGCGCCCAATACCTATTGGAAGTTACCTTATCAGCGCGTGCGCAATTTACACTATCAGCGCACTTCGGTAGGATCAAACCAAGCCACGTGGAGTTAGTTTTCCTCATTCTGTTGCTCTTGTTTTTCTCTCTTTCTCTTATTTTGTCTTTGTTTGCACTTTTTTTACTTTGCATTTTGTGAAAAACAAAGAAACACATCTAAAATGTAAGCGAATTTGCAAGTTATTGAGTTGCTTTTATTTTCCGCGCTCAGGCTGACGTGAGTGACCGGAAGTGAAATTTCACCTCCTTAGAAAATCGGTTAATGGGTTGAGGGATGATTCTAACAGAGTTTCGGGAAACAGACACTTTGGGTGTGTAAAGCATCAATTTCCTGCATCTCGCTGACCAAAGTAAACTGATTGTAATCAAAATGAAACGTACAGCACATACCAATCTTGTTTTTAACAAACTGTTAGACAATCCGATATAGAGGAAGGTGAGCTAATAGCCGCTGCGTGCAGCACAGGAAAATCCAAAACAAAAAGAAGACAAGCTTAGGCTCTTGAATGAGGTGTGAAACCGCTTCGTTTTGGACTGGCCTTAAGATCGTGCAGGAGCGCGAGAAGAACAGATATATAAGTTTAATTTAATCGATCTTGGCAAGATCATAGTCTTTTGGTTCACAAAGCAGACCGGCATCTGGGAAAAACGAGGTCGAAGGTCCGAATATAATCCCGTCCGGGTCTTAGAAATCAATGTTTTCTTTTTCCCACGCTCGCCACCTGTAGAAAAGTCATCTTAAACAAAAGACAGATTTTTCCCAAGTTGGAACGCAAAATTCTAAGTAAAACTTCGTTGTGTCTTAAAGGAGCCCAGTCACGGTTTGCGCATATTAAAAAGTTTAGCCTCAATTTTTCAAACTCGTCGTTTGCAATCCGTGTTAATCTTCTCCATCCTTAGCCATCCTTGTTCCTTTATGGTTTATCATTATCTCTTTGGTGTTTTTCTATCTTATCAAACTGTTATTTTCAGGTTTCCTACCATTTAAAGATAATTTTGTATGTGGCAAAATAACTCGAAATACCGTGACTGAGCTCCTTTAACGTGCATGACGTTTCCGGCCTTTGTCTCGCGATGCGCTTCGCCAAAAATATAGTATTTCCCATTGAAAATCGGAGATTTGGGGGAAGTGTATTGTTATATACAAAAAATTTCCTTTTCTCTCACTGTTTGAAGTTGACATATTTTAAGAAAGTGTGTCAGTTACGGCTGTAAAAGCCCAATATTGTCAGCCAGGCGCAGTGAGAAACTGGTCTGTTGACGTAAGTAGGCTAACGGTTAGAATCAAATCGTATATATCTAATTGGAAGATCTCATCAAGAAGTTCATGTACGCTATATTTTATTTTTTTTTAATTGACGTACTGACAACATGCGGAGTGTTCGCTTACTCTTAACTATGGCCTAGTTTGTCCGAAGTTCAATCGATTCTCGATGCAGGAAGCTCTTCAGTTGTTCAGTCCATTTAGGACGATGCAGGCCTGTAGAAAGCTGTAGATCAGCTTTCCACTGAGGTTTTGATATGTGTACGTTTGTGTTGATTTAGACTCGAATTTCACATTGAAAGCTGTCTTAATTAAATTGTACAATTCGTGATTCAATGAGAAGACGGTGAATTTAGTCTTCCTGTCCTCAAAAGGCGTACAGGAGAGTTATTTCCGTTTATTTGACCTACGATAAGCCTCGTGGGAAGCTAGCTCTAGGACAGAATTGTATCAAGATTATCAGTGACAAGTCAAATTCATTTCTGTGGCTATGTTTTTGCGAATACAGACAGATATATACCACATAAGATTATTATTACCAAAGTATAAATGTCACCAGTCAATTAGTGATCGAGTCAAAAACTATCATCAGCGCAATCACGCAATGACATGCAGATTTTTCAATGTTTTGAAACAATGACACACGTGCTGGATGCTTTTTCAGATCAAGCGAAACAAGCTTCCGCAAGTTCTGTTTGACATGTCCAACATATCTAGCCACCCTTTCGGCCGAAAAGAGGAAGCAAAAGAATCTCCTGTCAAAGATTTGCAGTCAGATTTGATTCGCGGATCTGTAAAGTCTATCAAGATATCGGAAGTAATTTGTTTTCTCAGTTTAGATTACATATACTTTTCATACTGCATCGAGACACACTTCGGCTGAAAAGAGGGAGCAAAAGACCTCTTATCAAGTAGTCAAATCAAAAAGCAAAAGCCCTAAGTGCACTTGTCAACGCACTTCGTTGTGAATTTGAATTCAATAACCAAATGTAAAACAATACCAAAACTGGCAAAAGTTCAAATGAGGCATTCAACGGTATTCAACGATTATTAAAACAATACCGCTTGACGAAGTCAAAGAATAAATCTAAACAAATAGTTCGTGTCTGTATACTTTAATTTCAATGATTCGACTTCTTTTCTATTCTATTTTATGTCTAGTAGATACTGAACAAGTTAGCAATGTCACAGAGAACCGGATTTCCGTCACTGGTAACAACCTCTCTGGCTTAATTTCTGGCTTAATGCTGGCTTAATGCTGGCTTAATGGCTTAAATGCTTAAATGCTTAATGCTTCTGACTTAATTTCTGGCTTTAATGCTATTTCTGGCTTAATGCTTAATGCTCTGGCTTAAAGGCTTAATGCTGGCTCAATATGAGTGGTTTTTTTACAAGTTTATTCTGCAAATATGCTTTGACTTGCATGCACTCAGGCTTAAAGTCAGTGATATATGAGCTCTGTTTATCTGTTTTCTTTTGTTTTATTGCGCCAAGCCTCGGAGCCAAGTTACAATTTTAATATATCGAAATTAGCCTACTTTCTAGGTCTTCACAGGAGAGCTCACTATGCTGGTTATAATCACGTTGTTCTAATTGTAAGGCCTCTGGGTGTATGTTGTTTAGGACAGGCCACAAGAAATAAGCAAACAATTTGAATTCCAAACAGGAAAAACACTCAAGGATCTGCATTCCTGAAAGTCTTGTGAAAGCCGCTGAAAGAATGACTTAGAATTCTAAGTAGAGCTAAACGAAAATAGCAGGTTTTAATAGACTTGAAATACCGAACAGAAGTATCAGTCTAGTCTCTGAAGAAACGGTTGGGCTGCGTCGACACTAAGGCAAGTGAAACATTTTTTAAAAGCCATGTATCAACTTGAAGTCAGATCTTTACCACAGAAGGCAAAAAGTGACAAACTCTGACATAATTCGCCCAGCTGTTTACTCTTTTCGTCGATCATTCGGTGATCTTCGGCGCTTTCAATTCTTTTTCTTTTCCTTTTTAACGTTCTGCTTACAGTCATGTTTTTTTAGATTGTCAATTATTTACTTAGCAGATATTTCAAATGTTTAAATTTTAAATTGTTAATTATTTACCTAATAGATATTTTAAAATTTTAAATTCTAGATTGTAATTTTAGTTAGGGGACCTAAATAGGGATAACCTCATGGTCCTCCTTTTCAAATACTCTTTGTACTCTGTATTTGAATAAAGTATTATTAGTATTAAAATCGGCCTGCCTTCTGTTAACAAAAGCCGGAGCGTGCCGACAAATAACAGTTCAGTGATTTTCTAGAAGAATGATTTGACAAATAACAGACGAGAAACTTATTAGGATATGAGTATGATGAGTTAACGATACCGAGGTCAGTAAAACTATGTACATAACAGCTTCTCAGATCAACAGAAGTTTATATATACCCTTTATATCAGAATCTTTCCAAACAACGGATTATCAAAGCGGTGTTTCGACATATTAATTAATTTCTGAAAGGAAAGCACACCGTCGGCGCAGAACCTTGGAAAGGAATGTCGGCCTTCAGGGAATGTTAAAAAGATCAGTTTCAGTCAAAGTTCATGTAATGAAAGTCGACCGGCCATCAAACAACTCAAGCTGATAGCGTTTTACATAAACTTATCAGTGGCTTTATTTTTTAATTCACTTTTTCATTGAGGACAAAGGACAACTTAGAGATGAATTATAATGGCTGAAAGCGCACTATAGCTTAGCCAGTCCGATTGCAGCATTTGTACTAGTGTACACGTGAATTCTACTAAAAAAAACTCGATGGAAACACAGCAGGTCAATCAATCAAGACCCTGCAAGAAAACATGCGCTAAAAGTCGTACTTTTATAAGTCAATTAATAGAGCTCAATTACTAACTCATTAACACAGCGCTGGCGACGCGGGTTGTTGATGAAACATTTTCTCTGTGTTGCTATCGAGTTATAAAATCACTTGTGAAAGTTTGCAGAACTCGAAAGATCCAGTGTGCAAACACTCGCTTGTTCACACAGCAAATCCTATTCTCCCAAATTTGGGCCCCGTCGACGTCAGTACTACTAATCCATCACGAAAACGTAGTTTTTTTAAATCGGAGGAATTTGAATACGCCGGCTTAGTGTTTTAGTGTGGACGGAAAACATTTTGCAAATGAAGATTTTTGAAAATGACGACATCATGGTGTGATCATTATAATGTAATATCCCTGCACGAAATGTCCTCAAACACAAATCCAAGATGGCCGGTGATTGCAGCGTTTTCAAATTCCTCCGGCATAGTCTGAGCGGAGCCTTAATTCCCGCTCGTGTTACTATAACATGATAAAAACACCGAGGGTGTTTTATATTTCTTAAAAGCTTTCCTAGCTTAAAGCAAATCTTTATTGAGGAAGCCAACTTCACCACAAGTGGCAAGGTCGACCCCAGGACGTGGCTAATAAGACTTAAGTGATTAACGATGTACCTACAAGCTATGAAAAGATAAGAATAAAAACCACCGGGACAATGGAAAACAAATATTACAAGTAACAGGAGGCATAGGTTGACCACGTAGTATAATACTTATGAATGAGGAAAAAACAAAGAGTCACGGAAAGAGTTTTTTGTTCCCAAAACAAGAAATTTACCAAATAACACAGTTCTGTAAGGATAATAGTTTATCAGATAAGCAAATGTTTATACATATTTAAAGTAGGGTCCTTTCGCGGAAAGCGAGTGATCAAAGCAGCTTTTCAAAATATTCATCATCCGATCATTGTGTATGGAAAACATTTTGCACGGAGCCATGGAAACAAAGGTCGTCCTTGAAATAGACGATCAAACACTGATCAAAGTTCACGGTATCAAAGGTAGCTATTGGACAACTTAATATAGCGCTATCTGACGTAAACCGTTAAGTGGTATTATCCCAAAATGAGATTTCCAGAAGCTGGCATATAAGCAAGAAGTTAATGCATGAGCACTCTGCGGATTCTAAAAGGACAAAATTAACCATTGCTATCACTGGTAAGTAAAAAACTCACAAATATGGTCTTGTAGGTAACAGAAATGTAGAACAAGTGCGAGAAAATTGCAATGCAAAGTGCACACACATGTAATGAACTATTTTGGGCTTATTTTATTTGGTGTATTACTTGAATTTCCCCACGTCGCCAGCATGTCAGCTCAGCTTTCCTTTCTGGAACTAGGATCGATCACCACACAATATATCGTCAGTTTTGTTAAAATTCACCCATTTCAATATTCATTGATTTTTGGAAAATTCCAATCTGAAAGCGTAGAATCGCGAGAAGTTAATGAAAATGTGCGTTTTCGTAAGTCCATTGCTCATTTTTTTTTTGGTTAGGCATTCCAATTGAAAGCAGACATTATGACTGAGACATAAAGAAATTTCTGTCAATAAATTGTTCTCACGTGATTTTTGGTGAAGGTTGCACCGGGTACCTGTAGTCAGCATTGAGCAACTATGTAAAGTTAATTACTCAACACTGATTTTCCCTTCTTCCCTCGCCATCAGATCAAGCAGATCGCGCTTTCTCGACTGCCGCCTTTTCTTAAAAAGGCAGGGATTAATGCACTGATCTACACAGGGGCCTTTCAAATCGACTCAAAAGTGCACGCGGTATGGCCGGTGAACATGACATTTATTGCTGGATGTACAGCTAGTAGATGTTCGTGTTCTTAAGTTAAAATAGGCTTCTGTAAGACAATCTTCAATAACTTCATCGATATTTGCTACACAAATGTCTGTAAGTTCTGTCAGAGTAATTTTTCTGTTGCATTTTTTCACAGCTGATCTGTACTGCGAACAATATCATAACCACATCTTCTACAATTTCGGCAATTTGTTGGTCTCTTTCTCTTGCTCGGCCAACACATCGCCGCTTTACACCAAGTATCTCTCATTCAGTTCCTTCAGTTGTAATAAATGCTGGCTCAAAAATTAAACACGTTAGTATCCAACTCAATATGAGTTGTTGTTACTAATTTTAAAATGTCAGTTTAAGTTAGTACAACGAAAATTTGAGGGAGGATTTTAACAGAGTTTCGGGACACAGACACTTTGAGCGTGTAAAGCATCAATTTCCTGCATCTCACTGACCAAAGTAAACTAACTGTAATGAATATGAAACGTACAACGCATACCAATATTGTTTTTAACAAACAGTCACACAATCCGATATAAAGGAAGATAAGATAATAGCCACTGCGTGTAGCACAAGGAAATCCAAAACAAAAAGAAGACAAGCTTAGGTTCTTGAATGAGGTTTGGAACCACTTTGTTTTGGACTGGCCTTAAGATAGTGCAGGAGCTCGAGAAGAACAGATATATAACTTCAATTTAATAAAAGATCATAGTCTTTTGGTTCACAAAGCAGACCAACATCTGGGAAAAACGAGGTCGAAGGTCCGAATATAATCCCGTCCGGGTCTTAGAAATCAATGCCTTGTTCGCACGCTCGCCACCTGTAGAAATGTCATCTTAATCAAAAAATAGATTTTTCCCAAATTAGAACGTAAAATCCTCAGTAAACCTCGTTGTTTCTTAAACGTGCATGACGTTTCCGACCTTTGTCCCAAGATGCGCTTCGCCAAAAATATAGTATTTCCCCCTTGAAAATCGGAGATTTGGGGGAAGTGTATTGTTGTCTACAAGAAATTTCCTTTTCTGTCACTGTTTGAAGTTGACTTATATTTAGAAAGTGTGTCAGTTACAGCTGTAAAAGCTCAAAATTGTTAGCCAGGCGCCGTGAGAAGCTGGTCTGTTGACGTAGGTAGGCTTCAGGGCTGGCTGGTATAAGATAAGATATAATCAAATCGTATCTAACTGGAAGATCTCAAAAAGAAGTTCATGTATGCTTTATTTCCTTTCAGCACTGCACGCTCGGGAAGCAACTAATCATGATAACTATCTGATTGCACCGTCTATATGGACCATGGCGTTATAAAAAAAGCAATGGATGATAATGCGCATATTGGTGATGGTAATAACGATTACAACGATAGTGACAATGCTAATCGCGAAGTTTATAATGAAAATGAGGAAGTGGAAAAGTTTGAAGATAACAGTATCAATCACAATGAGAATGATGACGATGACGATGACGACGACGATGATGACGATGATGATGACGATGATGACGATGATGATGACGACGATGATGATGATGATGATGACGATGATGATGTCGATGATGACGATGATGATGTCGATGATGACGATGATGATGATGATGATGATGACGATGATGATGATGATATTGATGATGACGATGATGCTAATGACGATGATGATGATGACGATGATGATGATGATGACGATGAAGATGATGATGATGATGAGGATCACGAGGATGGCGACGAAGGATACGACGGGGACGATGAAGACGACGAAGATGACAAAGGCGACGAAGACGACGAAGATGACGATGACGGCGAAGACGGCGAAGAGGACGAAGATGACGAAGATGACAAAGACGACGAAGATGACGATGACGGCGAAGACGAGGAACATGACGATGACGACGAAGATGACGAAGACGACGAGGTCGACAACGACGACGAGTGGTACCACGCTGACGACGAAGACGACCAAATACTTTGTAAGTATTAGTTTCAAGTCAGGATGAACGACTTTTTTATATTGACGTATTAATCTCGTGAAGATAATTTATTGCATCTTTTTAATGATTTTACTTGCTTTCGCCATATTTTCTAAAACAAAAAAATTAAATGAAAAGAAATGACTTTGTCTGAACTTCTATCCGGTCGAAGAAGCACTAATCATGCGAAAACTTGATGTGCATGGAGGAACTCGATTCTTGTTTCTGTAGCAGTTTCTATTTCTACCAAACGTCAACTCTCGTTTCGCTTCTCGTTTCCATAGTAAAAAGGAATGTTTGCTGACTGTAGTATTTTTGTAAATATGAAGTAGTCATGGAGTTCTGGATCTTGTTAAATGGGCATGTAACTGTTCAGTTACTGTATGGCGGGTTATTCACTGTTGCTGTAGAAAAACTGTAAGTCACAGTGATCTTGTTATCTTTGAACAGTATTGGTGACTGGAATCCCAGACGCTTTATGAAGTGGGATTGGCGCCACCGCGAAGACAATCAACTAAACTGTCAGCTCAAGTAAAGTTCAATCACCAATGTAAGTTAATTAATCTGATTAACGAATGATAAACATTTACAATACATTTAGAAGCTGTGTAGCGTTACTGCGATGAATCCGGTCAGTTGCATAAAAGGAGTGTTTGGGGGCTCTTTTACGAATAGGCCACGTTCGATGTATCAATATTCTAACATTGCTCCGAGACTTTCAGGTCAAACTACAATATTTGGTGTTGTTTTCTTTGCATCCAAGTCTCTTTTGGGAATTGAGGGAACAATTTTGACCCGAAAGCCTCGGAGCCATGTTAGAATATTGATATATCAAACGTGGCCTATTGAATAGCAGCGTCCCTAAAACACTCGATTTTGAGACTGACGATGATACATGGCAGACATTTTGCTGGTCTGGAGGAAAAGAGAGGGAAAGGTGAGATTCAGCTGGCCTGATTTCGAGTGACGGCAGCAGACCGTTATCAACTATAATCTGACAAATCCTAATACAGCGCCAGTATGCTTTTATATCATAAGTCGAACTAATCTCGCCTTTGGATTGGTTCTTATTCATGTTCAATTGGAGGACAAACGTAGAAGACTTAATTGGCATTTTTCTTATTCTGTAACGCGGATAGATTCCATGTGGCCGCGCGTCTAGTCAGTAATTGATCACAGAAGACGTCAAGATCTGTGACACACTCGGCTATCGCCTCGTGTGCCTCAAGTGATATATATTATTTTTGTTTTTACCACATTTTGACGTCATCTACGATCAATTACTAAACATACGCAAGGCAACATCGAATTTATTCGTTGAATTTTCAACTTATTAACAGAGTGAATGTAAATTTACGACAGGGTAATTTTCGGGACGGTTAACACGAAAACGCCGCACTGAAAACACCCTCTTTGAACACGTGCACAATACAATTCCAATTCCTAATGCAGAGACTTCAGGAAGCGGAGGCCTTGAAAACTGCATTAGCTATAAAAGCTCTGTTTTGGACGTGGTTTTGTTTGTCATGAACTTGCGACGGAAGAATGCAAGCGTGAATATTTTGATTATTTAACGGATTTTACTTGTACCTTCAATTTACACGCCATGTTCCAAATTTGTAATTCGAGAATAACGTTCAAACTTAAAGTACTATAGGTAGGTGGTTATGTTTGAAATGAACTTGCGACTGAAGAATTCAATCGAGAATATTTTGATTATTTAATAAATATTTTACATGTAACTATTTTACGACAGGTTCCAAACTTGGAATTCGAGAATTACCTTAAAACTTAAAGATGATTTCCAGTCCGTACTGCGCAGTCTCAGCACCCTAATGTTTATAAACATTATAAGGCTCACTCGATGAGATATTCGTTACGAACCACAAACCTTATCTTTGAGGCCTTTCAAATTCTTTTTCCAACAGCCTCATTGATTTTTACAGCTGCGAAGTTGTTTCATCAAGTGATATGAGAAAGAACGAAACATAACGCTTCGACTGCTTCGCATCCATAATAGCGGTTGTTTTGAAACTTGAAAATTAACTTCTTGTAAGTAGTTAACGCAAACAAACTCTCGAGAGTGCGCAGTACGGACTGGAAATCATCTTTAAACTAATATGTGTAGGTGGTTAGTCGACAGACTATAATTGGGATTGAGGCGGAATCATTCGCCCGTCTTACAACATTTGTGACGCTAAAATGTAACTTGATATACCGTATTTACGTGGTCGTAATTGTTATGTATGTGCCACAGAAGAATTCAATCGTGATTAGTGTGATTATTTAACGAATAGTTTACACTGTAACTTATTCGAGGCTTCTATTTCAGATTGAGGCCGAACCATTCGTCCGTTTAAGAACATTTGTGACGTTATAGATAATTTCCAGCCCGTACTGCGCAGTCTCAGCACCCTGATGTTAATGTGTCTTATTGGAATGCGAATAGACGTTATTCGATTCACATTCCATCGAATCTAATAACATCGATTCGATGGAATGCACAAACCTTATCTTTAAGGCCCTTCAAATTCTCTTTCCAACAGCTTCGTTGATTTTTACAGCTGCGAGGTTGATAGTGATATGAGAAAGAACGAAGCATAAAGCTTTGCATCCATGAGGCGGTTGACATGAAACTTTGAATTAACTTCATATAAGTAGTTGCGAATTGTTACATTTTGTGATGCCTTGAATGAAACATACCAAAAAACGCATACAAACTCTCGAGAGTGCGCCGTACGGACTGGAAATCATCTTTAAAACTGAAAGTAATATTTGTACTTGGTTATGCGACTGAAGAATTACTTCGTGAAAATTAAGATCATTAAACGGATTTGAACTCGTAACTTATATAGGATAGGATGTATTATGTATTTATGTCGTAAAAATGGAATTAATATATCTTCGTCATTTAATTTAAAAGATGTAAAGATAAAAGATATTGAGAATGAAATGTTCAGAACCAGTCATCCATAGCTTGTACGTTTGATATACTTTTTTTCAATCTGAAGAAGACAGTTTTTATATCAGGATAAATTGTGAAATTTGTGAAGTTCAGTGCACAGTGTTTTAGCGTTCACCCGCTTCACAATGTATATCTTAAAGAAGCAGAATATTTTTCAGTTTATAACGATATACAGATAACAATTACAGTTATATTTTCGTCAGTTAATGTGCATGTACCTTGTTGATTCTGGAAATTAAGAGATATGATTTTTTTTTTCTTTTTTCTTTTTTTTTTTATTTACCAATGACATACGTTGCTTACATTAAAGTTACTCACAGAAGAATAAAATATCTACAATTAACTTACAATCAAAAATAAATATATAATTAGCTTACGATAACAACTCTACAATATACAATGATGAGGAACACACTTATATATTAACTAACAGTACCGAGATTATTTACTAATAGATTATTCACATGAAATATACAAACGCGATTACATTGCTCACAAAAATTAATACTAACAATACTACAAAGCTTGAAAATTAAGAGATACAACAAAAGGGAGAATAATTTAATTAGCTTTGTGCTTTTAACAATGCAAAAAGAAGAAAGAAAAAGAGAGAGAAAAAAAAAAAACCAGTTACAGTTGTCATGCTGTTCAAAAAGTTCAAATAATAATAACGCCATCTACGTGATTAACAAAAAAAATGAAATAATACATAAATTAATTTGGGATTAGTACCCACCTTTTTTTTAAATAATCTTTCTTTTTGATCTTACTTTCCGTTTCATATTTGATGGCAATTTTAGTACGAAATCCATGAATTGTGGGTTGAATTTTGGCATCTTCTGCAGTCCCATATAAGTAGTTTACCAATGATTATAAAATAGTTCAGTAAGTTGAGTAAAGGGCATGGTTTGGATAATATTCCAAATAAAACATCTTGGAGGGAAAGATGAACCTGCTGATTTGAGATTTGGTGCCAGTAACCTTGAAACTCACTCCAGAATCGTTTAACAAAGGAGCAATGATAAAGTAGGTGGTATAAAGTTTCCGATTCTGCCTTGCAAAATGAACATAGATCGTCTGTTTTAAAGCCTATTTTGTGTAATTTTGAATTAGTGTACAGAATAGAGTTGAGCACTTTGAATTGAAATCCTTTCACATAAGACTCAAGAACAACAGAGTGTGGCAGACTGAAGATTTGTCTCAGCTGATCGATAGAAAAGTTAAAATCGTTCTGCAGTTTGTTTATGATATTAGGCAATTGTGCTATTTTGCGAACAAGAAGTGAGTAATAGTCTTTTGATTTCTTTTTTCTGACGTCGAAGATGTTGTCGTCAATAAAGAAGGATGGAGGAGCTAAAGATGGACAGGAAATGATATTCTTTAAAAAGGACGGTATAGAATGGCGAAGGCCAGCCCATTGTAAATAACTAATATTGGCTATCTTGTCAGACCAGTGGCTGAGTGCGTCATTTATAGTTAAATCAAAATGTAGGTCTTGGATACGAATCACTCCCGCCTCAAAATACTTTTTGTAGAAGACTGGTCTTTTTTCGATACGAATTTCCTTATTATTCCAAATAATATTTTGCCAATCTCGTTGAGAGGCAAAGGAATCACGAAACTCCGACCACCATGAGAGCATTTCACTGTAGAACTGAGAGAAGATGTTGTAATCCTTTATATCATAGTTACAATTTAAAAAGAAAAACCCTCCCATGGGATCCAGCAAGTGTTTTAGATATGATTTCCATGTTCCGTTGTTGTCATCAAATATACGTTTTATCCATGCCAGCCTTAAAGACTTAATCATGCAATTTATATCAATCATTTTTAAACCACCTTCCTCGTATTTATTTATAGCCGAAACTCGAGTGACCTTATCCGTCCCATTCCATAAAAATTTGAATAACAGTTGATTCAATTCTTTCACTAATTCTTTAGGTGTAGGCAGTACCGAGCAGACATAAACAAACTTTGGAATAAGAAATGATTTGATGATTGTAACCTTGCCGTACACAGATAATCCTCTAGAGGACCAGATGTTGATAAGTTTTTTAATACTATCCAAACGTTCAATGAAATTCTTTTCTTTTAATAGTTTTGGGTCGTACGTGAAGTACACCCCTAGTGCTTTAATTGGCTCGTTAGGCCATTTAATGCCAAACGGTTGTGTTTTGTTTCCTTTTGATGAACCAATCCACATACCATCGGTTTTTGTGTTATTGATCTTGAGGCCTGAGATATTCTTAAAAAGGTCTAATACTTGAAATAGTACTTTGGCCGAGCTAGTGTTGGCGAGCATTGCTGTTGTGTCATCAGCGTATTGTAATAGTTTTGTCTCTTCCTTGCCAATAGAGATACCCTTTATAGCTGGATTTTGACGAATGGCAATTGCTTACGTTTCTACAGCTACAATGAAAAGATAAGGAGAAAGTGGATCTCCCTGTCTAACGCCTCGTTCAAGTTTAAAAGGTTTTGAAATCATGCCGTTGTTGATTATGCAGCTTTGTATGTTTTTGTAGAACAGTTTTACCCAGCGGAGAAAGTCGGAACCAAAATTAAAAGCTTTAAGGCATTTAAAAAGGAAATCCCATTCAATACTATCGAATGCCTTTTGAAAATCAATGAAAATCATTAAACCAGGGATGTTTTCTTTAACAGTCGAATCCATAATATCATAGATGGAGCGAATGGTTTCGCCGATAAAACGATCTTTAATATACCCTGTTTGATTATGATGAATGATATAAGGTAAGACATTTTTAATTCTCGAGGCTATTACCTTAGACATAATTTTCGCGTCCACGTTAACAAGAGAAATTGGGCGCCAATTTTCAATGAGAGAACGATCTTTACCTCTTTTTTCTATGAGTGTGATAAACGCTTGCTTTTGAGATTGGGACATCTCTCCTTTTTCGAAACAATCATTAACACATCTAATAAAGCAATCGCTGATTAAAGGCCAAAATTTTTTGTAGAACTCGATCGGAATTCCATCGTTCCCTGGAGTTTTGTTGTCTTGAAAAGTATCGAGAAGACGTAAACATTCCTCCGAAGAGATTTTACCTTCACATGATTTTTCTTGCTCTTCAGTTAATGTAGGAATATTTAAATCATTTAAAAAGGAATCAATTTTAAGTTCAATGTCCGGAAGAATATTATAAGTCTTGTACAAATCACAGTAGAATTGTTCTACTTCCTTTAGTATACAGAATGGATCCGTTTTGATTGCCCCGTTTATATGCAGTTTTCGTATGTGTTTCTTAACGTGATTTCTTTTTTCTAAGTTTAAGAAGTATTTTGTACTCTTCCCGCCTTGTTCGTGCCATCTGGCGCGTGCACGCACAATAATTCCTTTTGTTTTCTCTTCGTAAAATGATTCTAATTGTTTCTGAGCTGCATCTAACAGGGTTGCATTGTTGTCGCTAGGGTTGGTTTCAGCAGCTTCTTTCGCTACATTAAGTTTATTTTGGAGTTTTGTTTCTGTTTCATTTCTTTGCTTTGATCTTCTTTTGGAGTGACGGATAGCGTGGGCTCTTATGCTATATTTGATCCAATCCCACACACATCGATCATCAGAAAGTTCTTCCCGTCCTTCCGTAATCCACATTGGGATCTTTTCAGTAACACTGTTGACATATTCTTCATCATCTAACAAAGAGCAATTCATCTTCCAGTAATTTGGTCCTCTACACTCGTTATATGGTTCTCCGCAAAATTCTAGATAGATCGCGTCGTGATCGGTTCTTATAGCTGGAATTATATCCGTCAGTTGTACAGAATCATTTAAGTTGTTCGAGATTAGCCAATAATCCAGGCGACAAAAAATTCGAGGAGATTTTTTACTCCATGTGAAACTTTTAACGTCTGGGTTTTTAATTCTCCAAATATCTACTAAATCAAGTTGACTTTGCAAGCAAACGATGCGAGATGTGACAGATTTTCGTTGAATAAGAGTACCACCTTTCTTGTCAATAGTAGGATTAAGTGGACAATTAAAATCGCCTCCGATTACGATGTTGTTTTCGGAATCCAGATCCTCGTTTTGCAGCGTTATAACTAATTTGTTTAAGAAAGTTACAATTTCTTTATCTTTATTTGGTGCGTATATGTTTACTAGAACATATAACTTACCATTGATTTCAGTTTTCAAAATAATGTAACGTCCCAAAGGATCTAGAATTTTTTTATGTATGGTGCAGTCAACACCTTTCTTAATTAGAATTGCAACGCCGCGAGAATTAGAGCTGCCATGGCAAGTTATAAGCTCCGCACTCCATTCATTTCTCCACTGATTTTCCGCTTCTTTCGTGGAGTGAGTTTCTTGCAAAAATGAAATGTTTGCGCGTTTCCGGCACCAGTTAAAAATAGCCCTCCTTTTTTTAGAATTGCTTATTCCCTTTACATTAAGTGATAATAGTTTTAGCACCTCGGTCATCTTTTGAGATCACAATTGTCGCTAATGTGACTGCAGAAGAAAGATTGAAACAAAGGAAAAAGTGATGATGAAGTATTTGAAATGACAACTGTAAAAGCAAATCCAAAGTCGAAAATAAACAAGTATAACTTAGTTAACAAAAATAAATATGGTACAAAGCAAGTTACTTCGCGAATGCAAGATGATCTAAAGACTAAACAGAACGGTTTCTACTGAACAGAAATGAGTACAATTAATAATACATAGTACAATACGAAAAATATAAGTTGAACTACATAAAGTAAAAACACAAATACATCAATTGTCCATCCGACGTGCATTTGAGAGCTACAGCTCTCCATCTGCTTGGGTATTACTGCTCATAATTACACCATAATGTGGAAGATTTTCTGTTTCCTTTCCTCTGTAAACTTGACCATTTATTATCAGTTTGTCGACCTTAAAGAAGGCTTGTTGTTTGTCTCGCTTAGTTTTCTTCAGAACTGGGTATAGTTTTGCATGGATATCATCTATTTCTTTAGGATAATCATGTGCAAGTCCAATTCCGGTGTCTTTCAAGTTTTTGACTGAAGACCAAACAAATTGTTTGTCCTGGTAGAAACTGAATTTTGCAATAACAGGTCGTGGCTTATCAGGATTGTTTTGGTTGCGTCGAGTTGGCAAACGATGGACCCGCTCGAACCGAATATCATCAACATCCTCTTTTCGGATATTCATTTTTTTTTCAAACATAGATTTAACTAACTCCTCAGTATCACTGGGCGTCTCACCTCTTATCTCCGGCAAGTTGAATATCTTTATATTCTCTCTGCGGGTGTAAGCCTCCAGCTTAATGTTCCTGCATCTAAGCTGTTGGATGTCCGCTTTCAGCTTTCTGAGTTCATTATCGTTGTCGGCTGCCAGGGAACACGTGTTGACCATGCTAACCTTGAGTTCGGTTAACTCTTCTTGATTGGAAGCCACCGTAATTCTTAAATTCTTATTTTCCTCTTCCACCTGTGTTAAGCGTGTTTTTAGGGCATCTAATTCAGGCAGCACGGCTAAAAGTTGATCAATTTTGGCCTCCATTCTCTGCATGTTTGCCGAAGCTTCACAGCAATGGCCGCACTCCGCGAGGGTTTCTTCGTCAGTTTGAGAGCCATTTTCGCGTTGTCTTTTGCGCAATGGCCTTCTTTCGCTTGAAACATCATTTCCTTGGTCTTCGTTCATAATAACTGCAGACGGAGAACTGAAAACCTTTCAAAATCACATATTTTTTTTCGAAATTACACAGAGCTCAAAAATGTACGTCCTTCGCCGTGCACTGCCGCTGACCTTCTTAAGAGATATGATACTTGAAAAATATCTTAAGAGATATGATATTTTTCAAAGATACATGTAAATTATAGAAAAATACTCAAGATAATTTTGATCCTTGTTGTTTCTCAGCATATTAATGTTCCGAATAAAACAAACTAAAGATGATGTCTTGTTATAGTTTGTAAAACTCGAATCAAATTGGCGCTATTTGTTAAATGTTTAAATGCAGCTTTTGGTTGAAGGCCAAAACTTGAGGAGGTCCGCTTACAGTAGGTAATGTGGTACATTCTTCAGCAGCGATACCGGAAAAAATTTCGATTTTCGTAAACGCAGGTTGCAGAGAATCTGCAAAACGCCCGAAAAGGATCTACGAAAAGCCATGTTTTTAAGCTAAGACATTTCAATATAGCCCTCATGACGATTCTTGCGTAATCAAGTAATTTCTCTTCGAAGTGGGGCAGGTACTAAAAGAAAGATGTTGTATAGTCAATCAATCAATCAATCAATCGATCGATCGATCAGTTCACCAAATCAATCAATCAGTCAATCAGACAATCGACCAATCAGTCAATCAGTCAATTAATAAGTCAATCAGACAATCGATCAATCAGTCAATCAGTCAATCAGTCAATCAATCAATCAAGCAGTCAATCAGTCAGTCAGTCAGTCGGTCAGTCAGTCAGTCAATCAATCACTCAATCAATCAATCAATCAATCCTTTATTTAGTAACGCTGGTTATTGATTCATACAAATGTGCTGATGTGTACCTACGGAGATTATTTTTACATGATTATATTAGTGATCCCAGACGTCTGTTGAAATGGCTTTTTTTTTTCAGGCCGTTGCACCCATCGTTGATCACGTGATGAAGAATTTCATGATCGTGCGATGAGTGAATCTCCTGCTGTCGGGGAAGGTACCTCACAATTTCCGGGGGGGAACTCCACTATAAATATGACGGGGATGCTCGTTGTACCTTTTAGCGGTTAAAAAAGCGGTTCTAGTACCTCTTCTAGTATTCAGCCTCAAAAGGTCCACAGTGGCAGCTTGTGCGGTACCTTTTAGGGTATTGAGCCACAAAAATATGCCTGGCTAGGAGAAAATGTGTTATGTAAGAATTGGTACCTCTTAGGGGAGAAAAAAATTCCAAGTCAAGCCCACAAAACAGGATCTTGGTATCTCTTAGGGGTTCTTTGCAAAATTTCCGACGAGCACCCTGGTATTTTTTTGTATGGGAGTCCCTCTTCCGGGCACAGTTTGTTTGCAAGTTTGTTGAGTTTCACACTTTCTAGCCAGATTCAAATTATGCTACAGAGAAGAGTTTGAACGTTGCAAAATCCATTGTATGGACAAGATTTTCCCTCGAACTTGATACTTTTAAGGAATTTGCAACAGCTGTACTGAAACTGTAGCTACGGCAAAAGATGTTTTTCATCATTTTAAGCTATTAAACGGAAAGCGCATAAGAATTGCGGACGGAAGTAATTTTGTTTTATTGGGTCGAAAAATCCAGAACCAAAAGCTTTGAGATGACTTCTATAAATCGATAAATGTCACTGTCATAATTTCCGAGTGCAACTCTCTGAGAACTATCTGGATTTGCAACACTAGCTTTTTTAACATTATTTAACCACCGAGGTATGGAATTTTTACAGCTAGTTCTAGCATTTCAAAGAACAGCTTATTTTCCGTGTAGAAATAAGTATCAAAAACTACTTCGATCCAACTTGCGCAACAATTTAATCTCTTATTGGCATTTCCGCCTGTTCAATGCAAGATTTTAGTTCAACCTGTCTTGGAGAACACAAAGAGCAACGAAACAAAAATAAACAGGTTCCGATGCCAATGCCTGAAACGGACATCACAGTTGATTGATGACAGCAATTAACGACCCACGGGGCGGTTCATTTCCTGACAGAAACACTAGCTGCCTGACATGGATTAGGAATGTCACGTAAAGCCACTGGCTAAAGAAACGACCTCAATAGCGTAGGCCGCCTTTCCGTAGGGAGCGCCATCGGTGAATGGGTTTACAGCACAGTCTAAACTGTGAACCTCGAAGTATGATGTTCGGAAAGTTCGCACCGTAGGTGAGTCAGGTTAAATTGATATGTCTCTATCAGACATGTGCTCATCTTTTGAGCCTCGTATTTAATGTATTCATCTATTCATTTCAAGGCTTCCTTTTGTGTGCTTCAGTGTACTCTTATATTCTTCCTTCAGGGCTAAATAATTTAGTCTCTCGGCTTACATACAAATGTTTTCTAGGTAATAATTCCCATATTATGCTTTGAAATTGTTTTGAGTTCGTTACATGTCCTTTGGCATAAGGCTTGCATAGAATCTGCATAACTTAGTGTGGACTGAAACAACCATGTCTCTTTGGACGATCACATGATTGGGTGGGCGTATGTTATGACTGGCTTGAGTTGAGTACTCCGCCTTCATAAAAATTAGTTCTTGTGTTTCGTCCAGTTGTTCGAAGTTGGAAGCCACGGAACCAGTATCGCGCCTAAGTCGCCAAAAACGGGAGACTCACGTGATTTGAGCCTCAAGACATCTTGTCAATTTCAGTTATGTTAGCTTAATGTGTCTACAAATAAGGTTTTAAAAAAAAAACCCTGTGTTTAAAACGCAATTAGCGGAAAGATAAAAATAAACTGAACATTCAAAACAATTTCCTGATCAGACTCAGCGTATAAAAGGAAACTCATAATAAATGATGGTTTGTGTTTTCCGGTCAAGTTTGCTGATCTGTTATTGAGATGATCTTGTTGCAGTTGACGTTGTACTGGGATAGTAGATTTTAAAATGATAAACATTGATACAGCTCACATGAATTCACAGTCAAGGGTTAATCGAGTTATGGCCCATCTGTGGCTTAAAAACTCACTAAGTTTAGTTATGCCCTCCCCAAACAAAAGGGATTATTTTAATGTCACGCGCATTGACTTGTGGCTATTTAGCTAAAACGCTTAGCTTCGAAATATGCGGAATTTTGGTAAAAGGCTTAGGAAACGACATTCTCGTATAAACAGCCGACCAGAAGGAGATAATTAAATCTGGTTTAGATTGATTCAATACAAACCAAGCAGTCCTGAGGGCCGGTAAACACAGTGCAGTCACGAGACTACGACCTCATAGTCTCTTGGTATAGTGGAATGCGGAATTCTCGAATCCTCGATTTTTCGAACCTCGAACCAAACGTTGTTTCACTCCTATCAGTCGAACACTATAATTTTACCCCCGATCGATTTCTCGAACTACCTGATTTTTCAAACTGCTCTTCGTATCCCTTGGAGATTTGAGAAATCGGGATTCCACTTTACTTGCATTAAAGATAAGCTGGCTTTTGAGGAAAACGAAAAAAAGGCAAATTATTTCTGCTCAATAGCATCCTTTTAAGGAGACGCAATAAAAGCGACACTGGTTGTTAACTTGCAGCCTTTTGGAAAGCAAACTTATTATTGAATGCTATAAACACGTGCTTAGACAAGTGCTGGGCAAAGTTGATAGAGCAGTTTCTGAGGGTAAAAATCGTAAATTTGTCAGTTTTCGTTCTCAGCACTGATAAACGCACACGTAGCGCTGCGGGATGAATGCGCAGAGGGCACGCAGGCCACTTGCAATTATCTGAAATAAGATGGAATCAAATCGAATCTAATTGAAAGATGGATCAAGGCTTTTTAAAATTAAGGTACCGTACGCACTAGGTTGACAAGATTTGTTTGGGTCTGCCAAAAATGTCGACAGATTTTGTCTCCCCCAAATTTTGAATTTGTTAATCGCGTACGCTCTTGAAAACATTAAAAATATTTGATAACAGCAAGTGTCGACCACGTTGATTGTATAGACTCTAAAGAGCAGGATCAAATTTGCTTGAATTTGAATTTGTCCTTGTCCGAGGCAGGACGACGGCTCCTTTGAAGTTTGGTACGGCTTGACAAAATTTTGGTGGGAAGAAATTAAAAACACCGTGCGCACTTGTGGAACTGAACTAATGACAAATATTTTTGCCAGAGAAACAAAAATTTGCCTAGTGCTTCCGGGCAAATTTGTACATCCCTATGCAACCGACCAAATACACCGCCGAGTACGTGTACAAGTACGTGTACAAGTACGTGTACAAGTACGTGTACAAGTACTTGTGGTTAACAAATATTTTGCTGTGTCTCAGTGCGCGCACGCTTGATAAATTTTGTCGAGATTTTTGGAAGGGCCAAACAAAATAATTTTGTCACTGTCCAGTGCGTCCGGACCCATATACAGCTTGACTTAGCATCTAGCTGTTGGAGTTTGACTGGTCAACGTTGAACACGATACGACTCTGAGTTAAGTTTAGAAAATCCAGCGGAGCGGTATTAACCCTTCCTTTTAATGTATCTCTCTAGAACAGTAAATCTTTTAGTGAACCTGTATCATCGCTTATAACTGTGTCAAATAATTAGTACTGTTTGGAAAATACTGAAAAAACAAACAGCTTTAAATTTGTCAAACAATACTTATAATATAATGTTGCCATCAGAGTACTGAGAAAGTTCAATGTTTTGTTTTCTCAACTTTATCAAGTTTAACATTACTACGGGTTTTCAAGGCGACAGGGGGCGATGCTAGTGAAATTACTGCGAAGGCCAGCTTACACCGTTCAGTTTATGGAAACCTCGAGCTCGCAGGATAATTTTTAACTGAAAAAAACATGCTTCATTACAAAGGGATTACTTCAAGTTTACTCAAATACTTGTCATATGCATACCTCTACATTTAGAGTTGTTTAATAATAACTAGCCTGCGAGCTGCTAGCGGGCTAACCTTGGAGTCACGCGCGAACGGCAAGGGTGAGTTCGCGAGCAAAGCACGGTCTGCGTCTACTTCCTAACTGGGTGAGCCTGTTTTCAGGCTAAATAATCACGAGAGGCGATTTAATTTGGACAAATTCTAAACTACACGGTTAACTTTTTCTGTTGTTTATTTTATAACGAGGATTTTAATTCTGCATAGTGAGGGTTTCCTAATCATCTTGCTCCAATTTGGATCGTTGCAGGGTGCCGCCGATAAATAAACCCAATACTAATAGGTCCAGTGAATGCTTTAGCCTGGTTTTCACTAGCGACGCAAGCACAAACGCAAGCAATAGGGATGACCCGATTGAAAACGAAATTCGACGCAAACCCAAGCACAAGCAAAATCATCCGAACATTTCAAACTGTTTAGGGGCGAGGTAATCTGGATCCAGTGTTTTCATTCGCTAAACTTAACTTCCTTGTGTTTGGAGAAAATGTGTTATGTAAGAATTGGTACCTCTTAGGGGAGAAAAAATTCCTAGTCAAGCCCACAAAACAGGACCTTGGCATCTCTTAGGGGTTCTTTGCAAAATTTCCGACGAGCACCCTGGTATTTTTTTGTACACTGTGCAGTAAAAATATGGTCATCCAAAGTCAATTGAACCGAACTGAGTCTACACTTTAAATACTTTACTTACCCAGTGTAATTAATGCATAAATTTATGAAAAATAGAAGAAACTGACTGGCAACAGAGTAGCGTCGAAATGTTACTGAATTAAATCCTCTTCAACAAAAGAAAGGGAAAAAAAACTTCCTTGTCGGAAGTGATTTCCAGAAAATTCCGATTAAGATATCTGTCATTTCTGGGTAAGGTTATCCTTTTCACACTGCATTGAAACAAAAGAATCTTTCATCACGTGGCCAAGCACTTTTCAATCCACCACGTTTCGTACGAATTTGAACTCTACAATCAACTGAAAGAATCCCGTTTTCAAATGAAAGAATCCCGAGGTTACAGAATAGTTTTTATTCAAGATGGCAACAATTTTTGCGCAACAATTTTTTCAACTTCTGGGGCCTGTTTCTCGAAATGTTTTCGCACCCGGAAAGCCGTAGCAAAATCTCCAACCTTATGATTACACAGCTGTTATTTGCATATTTTTAATATAACCAGAAGTTCTCTTCATGCCAGAAGTTTCAGGCGTATACATCTTTTCGTTCTTAGATACAGATTAACTGAAAATGGCTTTCCGGGCCCGAAACGTTTCCGGGACTTTCGAGAAACAGGCCCCTAAATCGCTAAAAGAAAAACAAACAATTTCCAATGCCATTTTAAAATGCAAATGGACTGAACATGGAATGTCAGACAGGTAATTTGATAAGCTTCTACAGTCTCTATGTAAAGAAAGGAGCTTAAAAGACACACGTGAAGTCTCTCCTGTCGGGAGCGCGATCGATAACAACACCGTGTTCACAATATAGTCTGAACTGTGAAGGACTAATACGGTGATCGGAAAATCTTTGTAGCTTTCATTACACTGATCTCAGCTCATTACATTTATCGCATCGTAGGTGAGTCAGGTTAAATTGATATTTCTCTATTTAGGCTATCTATTGTGCTTAAGTGTTCGCTTGAACGGGATCCCGCTAAATCGAACTCGGTTATTTTGAAGTTCTCGTTATTTCGAACTCAAAACCATTTTCCTTGGATTTGCCCATCAGTCATTTACTCTCGGTTATTTCGATCTCCCGCTATTTCGAAGTGTTTTTCGTTTCCCCTGTGAGTATGAAATAGCGGGGTTCAGCTGTATTTCGTCTTGGGCTGAATATAATAGGAAAGTTAAGCAACGCCCAGGACAACGCCTAGTCAAAAAATGAATTTATAATATACCAGCGAAATTCGCAACAGTGTCTAGATTCGTTAACTCCTCCAATGGCTCTAAAAACGTGCTCAGGCTAAATATGCAATGACAGCATTCAATACCAAATGGAAATACGAAAACTCAGCCGTCGTCGTTCGCGTTCCTCAGACAACGCCGAACTTGGTCATTTCACGTTCTTGTTGCAGAAGACGACAAAGAAATGTATAAAGATTTATAACGCACGTGCACAACTATTGCACTGTTTTGCTCATTTTTGCCATCGTCGTCGTGGTTTGTTTAAGCTCCCTATTATAATCCTGCTGGCTTACATAGAAATGTTTCCTCAGTTATTTAGGTTCCATATCATGTTTTAGATGTCTTTAGAGTATATTGCGTAGCCCATGGTACTTTTCATGACGTTGGCAATTACAGTAGCCTGCTAACAGGTGATAATAATGATAATACTAACTTAATTCAGTGGCATGTCAGTTGCTTTAGCCGAAGGATAACCCCCTTCTAATAGAGGACGCCTGCCAAAAAAATCAAGTTATTATTCCTTCTAAATCTTTACAACTAGCACAGCCGGTTAATTGTTTAATGAATCCAGAGGAGCGTTAAGTCAACTGATTAGTACTGTCGAGAAAATACAAATAGTTTAGTTTTAATTTTTGGCTCGGCTACTAGGCAGATCAGTGACATTTTAGCGGCTTTGTTTCCCAGCTTTAACATATCATAGCATTTCAAAGCTGACGCGCTAAGCCGAACGAGTCATGAACGCGCGTCGAGAGTAAATTAATTACAGTAAGAAAGAGTGGCCGTCTGATGATCAATAGACTTGATAGAAGTGATCGATCTTTGAGAACTTAAATATTTTTCTTTCATAGGTCCGTCAGGGGCTTATCGTGCTAAAACAATTCGATGACGGCTTCCTCTCGGTTTCAATGGATCGAAACTTTGAGCTCGCCAGCCAGTTTTTGATTGAAAAAAAAAAAAAGAAAGAAATAGCTCATTGCAAATGTCAACAAATCCTTAGATACACGGTAAACATTTCGGCCGGTTTATTTAAAATAAGCATACCGATAGTAACCTTATCAAATTGCGAGGAATTGCACCGTCGCATTAGCCTAGAAATCGAATACACCGAATACAAAAAAAAAAATACTCCTCGGATAGACAACATCATGCAACTCGCGCCACGCCAGGAGATTATTTTGATTTTCCCGTCATGAAACCGTAAACCAATGGAACATTACACATGTCAGGAAATTGCATTTAAATAGATCCGTGAGTGATTTGTTTCCTGTGTTAAGATAATAATTCTTAAGACACGTCTCGGGAAGGTAGGTTGGAAAACCAGGAATTCGGAATTCGGAATTCGGAATCCGGAATTCGGAATTCGGAATTTTATTTAAAAAAAATAAAAAAATAAATTAAAAAAATAAAAAAATAAATTAAAAAAATAAAAAAATAAATAATAATAATAATAATAATAATAGTAATAATGATAATAATAATAATAAATAATAATAATAAATAAATGTAAAGAAAAAATAAATTATTAATTTAAAGTTATAATAAAACCTAGAATCTGAACTCTGGACTCTTGCGGCTTGACAATCAGACGGTTGCAGTTGAGTCACGATATGTGGTCACGCAATACCTTACTTTTAAATTATAAAAAAATGTACAGAAAACAAGAAAAAACCTTAACAAGAAACACCCTCACATTCCCTGTACTTTGTTCTTTGTTTCTGAGTAAAAGGTGTGTCACACAAGAGATTTGAAGCTTTGTTAAAGAAGTTATGAATTTGGACGAGAAGGCATAGTGATTGGAATTCGGAACATTGGCTTTTTTTAAAAAAGGTTTAATTGTTCTTTCTTTGCATGATAGTATATTGTACATTGAGTTTTCTTGTCTTCAATTATTCCTAGCGGCCTATATTAGTAACGCAATCCTAAATAGTTAAGCTGGCTGTCACGCTATTGAAATATCGTTTCTCCGAATCTCTCCCATAGCTCTTGTGCCATGGCATTAGAAATAATAATTCCTCCCTCCATCCTGCTTAACAAAGATGTTAAGTGAGATATTGTGAAGTCGTGGTTACGGTTCTTCAGACAGGGCAAGTTTATGTGGTAGTAGTGGTTTTGAACTCTTGACATTCTCCAGCACTTTGATCCATCTTCATAAACAAATGGATACCAGTCACTCTCTTTCCGCCCAATTACGGGAACAGAGTCGATAGTGTTTTTTTTTTTTTTTTAATAAAATTCCGAATTCCGAATTCCGAATTCCTGGTTTTCCAACCTACCTCTCGGGAAACACCTTTTATCGCACAGTTTTTGTTTATTTGGAGTAAGATAATCTCCGATTAAGAGATCTTTAAGTGATTTGTCTGTGGCTTGGATTATCCTTTTCATCTGATGGCATTAATGACCCAATTTTCGGTAGGAAAGAGGGAACTAAAGAACCTCTTTAAAAATACTGTAGTTGTAGTCAGGCATAGTAATAAAATCTCAAAAGTTGTTGTCACTGACTTAAAAATCTTAAAATAGACGTTTCGGCTAAAATACTATAACCTTCTTCAGTGATGAAATGAATGTTAACGGCGTCTAAATGTAAATGAGATGTTTATAAGAATGTGAGGAACTCGCTAGGGATTAATTTAGCATTTTGTAAATGTCTGCAATGTTTCACTAGCATAGCCCCCTGTCGCCTTGAAAACCCGTAGTAATGTTAAACTTGATAAAGTTGAGAAAACAAAACATTGAACTTTCTCAGTACTCTGATGGCAACATTATATTATAAGTATTGTTTGACAAATTTAAAGCTGTTTGTTTTTTCAGTATTTTCCAAACAGTACTAATTATTTGACACAGTTATAAGCGATGATACAGGTTCACTAAAAGATTTACTGTTCTAGAGAGATATATTAAAAGGAAGGGTTAATACCGCTCCGCTGGATTTTCTAAACTTAACTCAGAGTCGTATCGTGTTCAACGTTGACCAGTCAAACTCCAACAGCTAGATGCTAAGTCAAGCTGTATATGGGTCCGGACGCACTGGACAGTGACAAAATTATTTTGTTTGGCCGTTCCAAAAATCTCGACAAAATTTATCAAGCGTGCGCGCACTGAGACACAGCAAAATATTTGTTAACCACAAGTACTTGTACACGTACTTGTACACGTACTTGTACACGTACTCGGCGGTGTATTTGGTCGGTTGCATAGGGATGTACAAATTTGCCCGGACGCACTAGGCAAATTTTTGTTTCTCTGGCAAAAATATTTGTCATTAGTTCAGTTCTACAAGTGCGCACGGTGTTTTTAATTTCTTCCCACCAAAATTTTGTCAAGCCGTACCAAACTTCAAAGGAGCCGTCGTCCTGCCTCGGACAAGGACACATTTTTGTCAAGCGTCAAAACCATCAGATTTTACAATTTTTCAGTCAGATTAAAATCTGACTGAAAATGTCAATCAAGCAAATTTGATCCCGCTCTTTAGAGTCTATACAATCAACGTGATCGACACTTGCTGTTATCAAATATTTTTAATGTTTTCAAGAGCATACGCGATTAACCAATTCAAAATTTGGGGGAGACAAAATCTGTCGACATTTTTGGCAGACCCAAACAAATCTTGTCAACCTAGTGCGTACGGTACCTTAATTTTAAAAAGCCTTGATCCATCTTTCAATTAGATTCGATTTGATTCCATCTTATTTCAGATAATTGCAAGTGGCCTGCGTGCCCTCTGCGCATTCATCCCGCAGCGCTACGTGTGCGTTTATCAGTGTTGAGAACGAAAACTGACAAATTTACGATTTTTGCCCTCTGAAACTGCTCTATCAACTTTGCCCAGCACTTGTCTAAGCACCTGTTTATAGCATTCAATAATAAGTTTGCTTTCCAAAAGGCTGCAAGTTAACAACCAGTGTCGCTTTTATTGCGTCTCCTTAAAAGGATGCTATTGAGCAGAAATAATTTGCCTTGTTTTCGTTTTCCTCAAAAGCCAGCTTATCTTTAATGCAAGTAAAGTGGAATCCCGATTTCTCAAATCTCCAAGGGATACGAAGAGCAGTTTGAAAAATCAGGTAGTTCGAGAAATCGATCGGGGGTAAAATTATAGTGTTCGACTGATGCCGAGGGAAACAACGTTTGGTTCGAGGTTCGAAAAATCGAGGATTCGAGAATTCCGCATTCCACTATACCAAGAGACTATGAGATCGTAGTCTCGTGACTGCACTGTGTTTACCGGCCCTCAGGACTGCCTGGTTTGCATTGAATCAATCTAAACCAGATGTAATTATCTCCTTCTGGTCGGCTGTTTATACGAGAATGTCGTTTCCTAAGCCTTTTACCAAAATTCCACATATTTCGAAGCTAAGTGTTTTAGCTAACTAACCGCAAGTCAATGCGCGTGACATTAAAATAATCCCTTTTGTTTGGGGAGGGCATAACTTAAACTTAGTGAGTTTTTAAGCCACAGATGGGCGATAACTCGATTAACCGTTGACTGTGAATTCATGTGAGCTGTATCAATGTTTATCATTTTAAAATTGACGTCTCAACTTTGCCGAGCGTTAAGCACATGTCAGTATTAGCATATAGATCCATCTAGTAATAGTTTTGCTTTTCCAGACGACTACCTTTCCAAGAGCCAGCTTATCTCATGTAAATATTTACCTCTGGGGCTGCTTGGCTTGGATTGCTTGTTTTTATGCCAATTGAAAAATCTTAGAAGATAAAGGCTTTTTAATAGCTCGAGCACCTTGAAGTGACGCCAATTAGTAGCTCTATAAAACACTTTGACAATAATTTTAACTTCTGTGATAATTAACTAAATGGATGAAAATGTAGCCACGTATCATATGTAACTGAATGCCAAAAATTCTGGGAATCTGGAAAGGATTGTCGAACTGATTGCGTGAGGCGCGTGGCATTTTCGACTTCCCGGAAGGTTCAAGGTTGGAGCGCCAGCACTTCTGTTTGCGTGTCAAGGCGTAAGCCTTGAGTGACCAAATTTTTTCTTGTTCTGATAATATCAAGGTTGTCAAACTTCGTCTAAAGGTCTTCATCGTGTTTATCTAAAGGCTCACTTGGTCCCAAGCTTGTTTTCTTGCTGATAACATCTGGCGCATTCTGAGTGAAGACATGTTAACTCATCTTTTGATAGAGCTCTGTTAATATTTACACCCCGCAATGCAACCTGCCCTATACGTTACAATTGAGTCTTCTTTGGCAGCTAATTGTTTGTGAGAGCACACAGCTTGCGACAGCCTTTTACTAGTCACGCTAAATAGGATTATTAATCTTTGATCCAACACTGAGGTAAGCCAACGAATTTCGCCCGAGCGGTATAATTAGTCACATCATCCATTCTAAAACCCCATTTACACGGGCTTAAAATTAGGCACGCCACGTCAAATTTTTGGTACCGCGCTAACGATCGATTTTCTCAATTATTCCTCGGACGTATAAATGCATCGGTCCCAAATGTAATGTGGCAACAGTGCTCCAAACTTTGGGAATCACTGCACGGGAAATCAAGGCACCGTGCCAAAAAATACGTTCGTGTAAACGCTCTTCGTTGCCAACCAGGTCATTTTGTTGTGTACCTGACCCACGCGCAGTTTTCACGAAAATGGCGGCCTAAGAAGGAAAAAAAAACTGTGATATCAAACACACGTAACAAACAACGTTGGCCATCGTTATAAATAATCGTTCTTCTTGTTCCGTCCTTTTCTCTTACTTTCGCCAATTTCTTTCAGATGTCGATTTCGTTTCGTTCTTAAAACGGTGACTCGTTTCCGTTTTGGTATAAGTAGCGTTTTCCGCTTAAGCCCAATGAACAATCACAAACTTTTACCGCCCATTTCTTAGGGAAAATACAGATGGAAATTAGGAGTGCCAATTATAAAATTGGAAGTGATTCCTGCTGTCAGTGAACACGACGCTCGTTTTTAACTTACTCAATGCGGAAGCCCCCTTGGGTTTGTCTTTTGTTGCTAAAAAGGAGTCAAGGGCGTCAAGTTGTTGCATACGAGCAAGGAATTCATTTCCTTCTGCGAGTCTTAAACTGTTTGGGCGAGGCTCGCAGCATTTTTGGCTTCCCGGAAGGTTCAAGGTTGGAGCATCAGCACTTCTCTTTGCCTGTCCTCTGCCTCAAAAGGCGTAAACCTTGGAACCTTGGGTGACCAAATATTTTTCTTCTTATGACAATTCAAGGTTGCCAAACTTGTTTTGAAGGTCTTAAACTATTTAATTATCTAAAGACTCACACGCTTCCGAAAATGTCAAGCCTGTTGGCCTTGCTAATAATAATAAATAATAATAACAGCAAAATACGAATAATCAAAACATGTCTACCTTGGTTCGGAAAGAATTTAAAGATTGTGCCTTAACAACATTCAGGAGAAGGCTATTACAATTCCTGAGTGTATGAGAAAAAAAATGAGAGCAGGTGATAATTTGCTTCAGACGCCTGGACTTTATACGAGAATTTGTGCATGTGCCTGCTAGAGCGGCCAACAGGCTCCAGATATTTCTGTTGATCAGTATCTCAACTAGATTGTAGTACACCATGTTTTATATAGCACTGTCAGCGTTGCTTTCCCCCCACGTATTTCTGAAGTTTTCCAATCAAATTGTTACAAAAGTTCTTTGACACTAGCAGGTCTTTCATAGCGATTTAGTGCGCAACGTGCTGCTCTACGGTTGAACCATTTCCACTCTATCCTAGTCTGAAGAGTTGATCAGGCCTGAGGTTCTTCTCGCAAGCCTAGTGTCTGGAAAGGTGTTAAACGGCTGAAACTAACTTGAAGCTTCGCGTTAGTTTCCAACGCCTAACATGTAGATTAAACTGAGATTGACTGTTTTCAAACAGCGACACTGCTGGATGTCTGTTGTTCGCAAAGAAACAACATGCAGAGGCTAACCCAACTATTTCATTCCTTTAACACTAAAGGTCATCTCTCCCTTGCTGAGATTACTCTTTCTGTTGAAATTCAATTTTCTAACATCTGTCATGCGACTTTGCATAACCTGGGCTGTTTGGTAACCAATCTAGCGTAGATAGTCCCCTCGCAGACCTTCCGAAAAAGAAACCCAGAGGAGAGGCAAGCGTAGACATGTTAGAAGCTGTTATCATGTGCTCAGGTACTTTTCAACTACCTCGTTGCGAAGTTCCATTCTATAACAAAACGACCCACTAATTTTGCTTCACGAGGTCAAACAAGTCTCAACAGAAAAACTTATGTACTTTTCAATGAACTTGTGCACTTTTTTGGTCGCAGACCGAATAGTTGTATGCATTCAGTATGAGATGACCATGCATACACCGCAAGTGTTGAGGAACATCTAATTACTGTGTATTTTACGAACTACTGTCCATTTTACGCGAGTTGTCGGTTTGATATCCCGATACAGTAAACTCGATGTGTTGTATTGGTTATCAAAAACATCCTGGTGTCATCAGCCGTAAATTCCTTCCTAAAACGACGTCGGGCTTGTCAATTTGAGAGTAAATAGTACACTCTAAGACAACAACTGCCATTCTTTACCTTCTTGTTCTGCGGGAAGTCAATACTCAAGGTAAGTCTTGCCAGCAATACACTGCGTGATTTAACCTCTTAGAGTTATTATGAAAACTTACAGATCTAAAACAATGCTGAGAAATTCAAACGAATGAACGACGAACTTGCGATTGAAGTTGATTTACCTTGCTCAAAAGACGAGTTAACGAGCTTGAAGCAGCTTGTGACTATATCGGCAAATACAGAAAAAGCAAAATTACACTGTAATCCGGAAAAGAATCCTCGGTAACTGAATCAATATTTTCCTTCATCGCAATTCAATATGAGTGGTTTTTTCACAAGTTTATTCTGCAAATATGCTTTCACTTGCATGCACTCAGGCTTAAAAGTCAGTGATATATGAGCTCTGTTTATGTGTTTTCTTTTGTTTTATTGCGCCAAGCCTCGAAGCCAAGTTAGAATTTTAATATATCGAAATTAGCCTACTTTCTAGGTCTTCACAGGAGAGCTCACTATGCTGGTAATAATCACGTTGTTCTAATTCTAAGGCCTCTGAGTGTATGTTGTTTAGGACAGGCCACAAGAAATAAGCAAACAATTTGAATTCCAAACAGGAAAACCACTCAAGGATCTGCATTCCTGAAAGTCTTGTGAAAGCCACTACAGGCTACAGACGAGAAACTTATTAGGATATGAGTGTGATGAGTTAACGATACGGAGGTCAGTAAAACTATGTATATAACAGCTTCTCAGATCAGCAGAAGTTTATATATACCCTTTATATCAGAATCTTTCCAAACAACGGATTATCAAAGCAGTGTTTCGACATATTAATTAATTTCCGAAAGGAAAACACACCGTCTGCGCCCGGCATCGGCGCAGAACCTTGGAAAGGAATGTCGGCCTTCAGGGAATCTTAAGAAGATCAGTTTCAGTCAAAGTTCATGTAATGAAAGGCGGCCGGCCGTCAAAAAACTCAAGCTGATAGCGTTTTACATAAACTTATCAGTGGCTTGAAGCCAACTAAGATGAGGGCATAAAAAGGAGGTAAGCTAGCCTCTTGCATGTGCATCCTGATTCGCAAAGGACGAAATCAGCCTTTGGCACAACTGCATGATAAGTAATAAAACTCAGTGACTGAGATGGTACTTTAGCGGAACCTTTAGGCAACAGAAAAAACTGGATAAAATACCTATACAGAAACAAATTGAGTTATAGCCGTTCTTAGAAATGGTCAAACTCAATCTCCATTGTAAGGTGCACATAGGGAGCTGCTTTAGGTTCATTTTATTTGGCGGTAAATCGCACGTTGCAATTGTCCAGCATGACTGCTCAATGTTCTTCTGTATATCAGTCTAGTCGTTCCTACCTATCTAGGCAATTGTACGCGATTTATGGCTTAATAGGACTATGATACACAACATTTAGTCAGTTTTCAATATTGATTGATTTTCTGATGTTTCAAATCTGAAAGTATGGAACTCGAGAAGTTATTCAAGGAAACCTGGCGAGCGGCTTCGTTCTGGTATAACTCGCAACTATTGATAAATCGCAAAGCGTGGTTGTTATCCCTCCAAGACTTTGATGACAGGCTTCCTCTTTGTGGAACGTTCCGCTTTTGTTGATGTTATTTATTGAGCTCTGTTAAGGAGTTAACTTGTTTACGACAGTGACGCTGGGACGAGCGATTAGAGTTGAACCGAGCAATTGAGGTATCTTTGTGTGTGTTGCATTTCTGTTGTTGTTGTTGTTGTAATTTGACGGTCTCCAGAACATTTTCGTTAAACTATCACTATGTTCGGTTTGATATAATTTATGCAGATGATCGTTAAGTTCTTCCACATAACCCGTTCCTCCCTCTAATCTTGTACTGCTATCACCAGGTTAACGATAATTATTACACTTTTATGTATCGGAGATCCCTTACTTGGCAGTCAGTCGAAAGTTCGGTGGCAAATTGTTCTTCATTTTGTCCTTAAGTTACTGAAAAGGAGCTTCTTATACTGAGAAATTTCAATAACTTCATCGATGTTTGTTACAAAAATGTTTGTAAGTTCTGTCAGAGTAATTTTTCTGTTGCATTTTTTCACAGCTGATCTGTACTGCGAACAATATCATAACCGCATCTTTTACAATTTCGGTAATTTGTTGGTCTCTTTCTCTTGCTCGGCCAACACATCGCCGCTTTACACCAGGTATCTCTCATTCAGTTCCTTCAGTTGTAATAAATGCTGGCTCAAAAATTAAAACACGTTAGTGTCCAACTCAATATGAGTTGTTGTTGCTAATTTTAAAATGTCAGTTTAGGTTAGTACAACGAAAATTTGAGGGAGGATTTTAACAGAGTTTCGGGACACAGACACTTTGAGCGTGTAAAGCATCAATTTCCTGCATCTCAATGACCAAAGTAAACTGATTGTAATCAAAATGAAACGTACAACGCATACCAATCTTGTTTTTAACAAACTGTCACACAATCCGATATAAAGGAAGATAAGATAATAGCCACTGCGTGCAGCACAAGGAAATCCAAAACAAAAAGAAGAAAAGCTTAGGTTCTTGAATGAGGTTTGGAACCACTTTGTTTTGGACTGGCCTTAAGATAGTGCAGGAGCTCGAGAAGAACAGATATATAAGTTCAATTTAATAAAAGATCATAATCTTTTGGTTCACAAAGCAGACCGACATCTGGGAAAAACAAGGTCGGAGGTCCGAATATAATCCCGTCCGGGTCTTAGAAATCAATGTTTTCTTGGGTAGTACTTGGTGTAAGACCTAACTATTATGTCCCGAGATACACCCACACATATGCCAGAAGTGTCGTCTATATATTGGCTACAGCATTGCTATGGTTACAGCACTGATATAGTAGCAATAGTAGCTGTAGTAGCTGTAGTATCTGTAGTATCTGTAGTATCCAAGTGCTGCATTGAACTTTCTTTACTTGCGATATATATATTATTTCCACCACCCAAATTTTTTCTATTCTTTTGGACCGGAGGAGAAAGATATTGTTTGTACTTTCTACCCAAACGTGTCATCATTCGGTGCTCCTGGTCTACAAATTTGTTATTTCACCCATCATTTGCGTCCTTTATTTCAATCTGCCCCTGTTTAATAGTGGCGGAAACACACCAAGGTCGACATAATCTGCATCCTTTATCTAATGTAACCACTTTTACCAACTCAATACAAGGCTAGAACTCTTCCTCAACATTGCTTTCCACCAGGGAAAAGAGTTAGTCAGTTCCGGGACTTAAGTTCTAGTGCGAGCCAGCAGCAGGACAACCTGTTAGAAAAACCCTTAAGTGCTTAACACGGAAAACAAACAAAATCGATGACCATTCCCTCGTAATAGCAATGATCAGATGCAATTAATTCTTCACTTACAACAATTCTACTGAAAGCCACGTTATCTTTCGTTTCACAGAGTTATTTCCTTTTTCCACTTTTCTTACCTACCCTTGAGCTCCATTCCTCTATTTTCGCGTTACTTTTGTACTAGAGTACAGATACTGCAGATGCTACAGATACTACAGATACTACAGATACTACAGCTACTACAGCTACTACAGATACTACAGTGTCAGTGTACTACAGATACTACAGTGTGTCAGTTACGGCTGTAAAAGTTCAGAATTGTTAGCCAGGCGCAGTGAGAAGCTGGTCTGTTGACATAAGTAGGCTTCAGGGCTGGCTGGTATAAGATAAGATATAATCAAATCGTATCTAACTGGAAGATCTCAAAAAGAAGTTCATGTATGCTTTATTTTCCTTTCAGCACTGCACGCTCGGGAAGCAACTAATCATGATAACTATCTGATTGCACCGTCTATATGGACCATGGCGTTATAAAAAAAGCAATGGATGATAAGGCGCATATTGGTGATGGTAATAACGATTACAACGATAGTGATAATGCTAATCGCGAAGCTTATAATAAAAATGAGGATCTGGAAAAGTTTGAAGATGACAATATCAATCACAATGAGAATGATGACAATGACGATGAAGACGACGATGATGACGATGATGATGACGATGATGACGATGTTGATGACGACGACGATGATGATGATGATGACGATGATGATGATGACGATGACGATGATGACGATGACGATGATGATGATGATGATGATAATCACGATGATGATAATGACGATGATGATGATGATGACGATGACGATGATGGTGATGATGACGATGAGGATGATGATGATGATGGTGATGATGACGATGATGATGATGACGATCACGATGACGATGATGGTGATGATGATGATGACGATGATGATGATGTCGATGATGACGATGATGATAATGACGATGATGATGACGATGACGATGATGATGATGATGATGACGAGGATGGCGACGAAGGATACGACGGGGACGATGAAGACGACGAAGATGACAAACGCGACGAAGACGACGAAGATGACGATGACGGCGAAGAGGACGAAGATGACGAAGATGACAAAGACGACGAAGATGACGATGACGACGAAGACGACGAACATGACGATGACGACGAAGATGACGAAGACGACGAGGTCGACAACGACGACGAGTGGTACCACGCTGACGACGAAGACGACCAAATACTTTGTAAGTATTAGTTTCAAGTCAGGATGAACGACTTTTTATATTGACGTATTAATCTCGTGAAGATAATTTATTGCATCTTTTTAATGATTTTACTTGCTTTCGCCATATTTTCTAAAACAAAAAAATTAAATGAAAAGAAATGACTTTGTCTGAACTTCTATCCGGTCGAAGAAGCACTAATCATGCGAAAACTTGATGTGCATGGAGGAACTCGCCTTTTGTTTCTGTAGCAGTTTCTATTTCTACCAAACGTCAACTCTCGTTTCGCTTCTCGTTTCCATAGTAAAAAGGAATGTTTGCTGACTGTAGTATTTTTGTAAATATGAAGTAGTCATGGAGTTCTGGATCTTGTTAAATGGGCATGTAACTGTTCAGTTACTGTATGGCGGGTTATTCACTGTTGCTGTAGAAAAACTGTAAGTCACAGTGATCTTGTTATCTTTGAACAGTATTGGTGACAGGAATCCCAGACGCTTTATGAGGTGGGATTGGCGCCACCGCGAAGACAATCGACTCAACTGTCAGCTCAAGTAAAGTGCAATCGCCAATGGAATTTAATTAATCTGATTAACGAATGATAAACATTTACAATACATTTAGAAGCTGTGTAGCGTTACTGCGATGAATCCGGTCAGTTGCATAAAAGGAGTGTTTGGGGGCTCTTTTACGAATAGGCCACGTTCGATGTATCAATATTCTAACATTGCTCCGAGGTTTTCAGGTCAAACTACAATATTTGGTGTCGTTTTCTTTGTATCCAAGTCTCTTCTGGGAATTGAGACACTAATTTTGACCCGAAAGCCTCGGAGCCATGTTAGAATGTTGATATATCAAACGTGGCCTATTGAATAGCAGCGTCCCTAAAACACTCGATTTTGAGACTGACGATGATACATGGCAGACATTTTTCTGGTCTGGAGGAAAAGAGAGGGAAAGGTGAGATTCAGCTGGCCTGATTTCGAGTGACGGAAGCAGACCGTTATCAACTATAATCTGGCAAATCCTAATACAGCACCAGTATGCTTTTATATCATAAGTCGAACTAATCTCGCCTTTTGATTGCCTCTTATTCATGTTCAATTGGAGGACAAACGTAGAAGACTTAATTGGCATTTTTCTTATTCTGTAACGCGGATAGATTCCATGTGGCCGTGCGTCTAGTCAGTAATTGATCACAGAAGACGTCAAAATCTGTGACACACTCGGCTATCGCCTCGTGTGCCTCAAGTGATATATATTATTT
The DNA here is from genome assembly GCF_042242905.1 of Orbicella faveolata. Lineage (NCBI taxonomy): Eukaryota > Metazoa > Cnidaria > Anthozoa > Scleractinia > Merulinidae > Orbicella > Orbicella faveolata. Next base: position 8,749,233 of record NW_028301569.1, on the reverse strand, counting down.
TTGTTTTTACCACATTTTGACGTCATCTGCGATCAATTACTAAACATACGCAAGGCAACATGGAATTTATTCGTTGAATTTTCAACTTATTAAGAGAGTGAATGTAAATTTACGACAGGGTAATTTTCGGGACGGTTAACACGAAAACGCCGCACTGAAAACACCCTCTTTGAACACGTGCATAGTACAATTCCAATTCCTAATGCAGAGACTTCAGGAAGCGGAGGCCTTGAGAACTGCATTAGGAATAACAGCTCTGTTTTGCACGTGGTTTTTGTTTGTCATGAACTTGCGACGGAAGAATGCAAGCGTGAATATTTTGATTATTTAACGGATTTTACTTGTACCTTCAATTTACACGCCATGTTCCAAAATAACGTTCAAACTTAAAGTAATATAGGTAGGTGGTTATGTTTGAAATGAACTTGCGACTGAAGAATTCAATCGAGAATATTTTGATTATTTAATAAATATTTTACATGTAACTATTTTACGACAGGTTCCAAACTTGGAATTCGAGAATTACGTTAAAACTTAAAGACGATTTCCAGTCCGTACTGCGCAGTCTCAGCACCCTAATGTTTATAAACATTATAAGGCTCACTCGCCTGTGAGATATTCGTTACGAACCACAAACCTTATCTTTGAGGCCTTTCAAATTCTTTTTCCAACAGCTTCATTGATTTTTACAGCTGCGAAGTTGTTTCATCAAGTGATATGAGAAAGAACGAAACATAACGCTTCGACTGCTTCGCATCCATAATAGCGCTTGTTTTGAAACTTGAAAATTAACTTCTTGTAAGTAGTTAAAGCAAACAAACTCTCGAGAGTGCGCAGCACGGACTGGAAATCATCTTTAAACTAATATGTGTAGGTGGTTAGTCGACAGACTATAATTGGGATTGAGGCGGAATCATTCGCCCGTCTTCCAACATTTGTGACGTTAAAATGTAAATTGATATACCGTATTTACGTGGTCGTAATTGTTATGTATGTGCCACAGAAGAATTCAATCGTGATTAGTGTGATTATTTAACGAATATTTTACACTGTAACTTATTCGAGGCTTCTATTTGAGATTGAGGCCGAACCATTCGTCCGTTTAAGAACATCTGTGACGTTATAGATAATTTCCAGTCCGTACTGCGCAGTCTCAGCACCCTGATGTTATGTGTCTTTCTCGATGGAATGCGAATAGACGTTATTCGATTCACATTCCATTGAATCAAATAACATCGATTGGATGGAATGCACAAACCTTATCTTTAAGGCCCTTCAAATTCTCTTTCCAACAGCTTCATTGATTTTTACAGCTGCGAAGTTGATTGTGATATGAGAAAGAACGAAGCATAAAGCTTCGCATCCATAAGGCGGTTGACATGAAACTCTGAATTAACTTCATGTAAGTAGTTGCGAATTGTTACATTTTGTGATGCCTTACATGAAACATACCAAAAAACGCAAACAAACTCTCGAGAGTGCGCAGTACGGACTGGAAATCATCTTTAAAACTGAAAGTAATATTTGTACTTGGTTATGCGACTGAAGAATTACTTCGTGAAAATTGAGATCACTAAACGGATTTGAACTCGTAACTTATATAGGATAGGATGTATTATGTATTTATGTCGTAAAAATGGAATTAGTATATTTTCGTCATTTAATTTAAAAGATGTTAAGATAAAAGATATTGAGAATGAAATGTTCAGAACCATTCATCCATAGCTTGTACGTTTGATATACTTTTTTTCAATTTGAAGAAGACAGTTTTTATATCGGGAAAAATTGTGAAATTTGTGAAGTTCACTGCACAGTGTTTTAGCGTTCACCCGCTTCACAATGTATATCTTGAAGAAGCAGAATATTTTTCAGTTTATAACGATATACAGATAACAATTATTGTTATATTTTCGTCAGTTAATGTGCATGTACCTTGTTGATTCTGGAAATTAAGAGATATGATATTTTTCACAGATACATGTAAATTATAGAAAAATACTCAAGACAATTTTGATCCTTGTTATTTCTCAGCATATTAATGTTCCAAATAAAACAAACTAAAGATGATGTCTTGTTATAGTTTGTAAAACTCTAATCAAATTGGCGCTATTTGTTAAATGTTTAAATGCAGCTTTTGGTTGAAGGCCAAAACTCGAGGAGGTCCGCTTACAGTAGGTAATGTGGTACATTCTTCAGCAGCGATACCGGAAAAAATTTCGATTTTCGTAAACGCAGGTTGCAGAGAATCTGCAAAACGCCCGAAAAGGATCTACGAAAAGCCATTTTTTTAAGCTAAGACATTTCAATATAGCCTTCATGACGATTCTTGCGTAATCAAGTAATTTCTCTTGGAAGTGGGGCAGGTACTAAAACAAAGATGTTGTATAGTCAATCAATCAATCAATCAATCGATCGATCGATCGATCAGTTCACCAAATCAATCAATCAGTCTATCAGTAAATCAGGCAATCGACCAATCAGTCAATCAGTCAATTAATCAGTCAATCAGACAATCGATCAATCAGTCAATCAGGGCGTTACTAGTGAAAACTGCACAAGACAAATAAGTGGGTTCGTTCTTCTTGTGTTTCTGCTTATGCTTATGTTTATGTCGCGGCTGTTTTCATTTGTACTTATGCTTATGCTTATGCTTGTGCTTGTGCGTATGCTCTAGTGAAAACCAGTCTTAAACGGCCCGATAAACGGATCCCGAAGTTTATTTTATGCGCTGTGCAAGATACTAAAAGACAAGCATCAAGCATAAAACAGAAGTAAAGCCATTCATCATTCATCGCAAAACGTAGTTCCATTCAAACGTGTCGTGGTCATTCAGGTTCATTTCCCAGCGATGCAACCGGCAAGTGTTCGTTGCTGTTTTTCAAATTCGGGAAGATAGCCCTCAAGCTCCCAGTAGTCTTGGCAGTAGTACAGGATTCAGTTGCCATTAAACGGTAAATGAAAACTTACGATTTTCTTCTTCTCCTAGTGCTACCTCTGTGGCAGAATTTATCGAAGTGTCAGGACGACGGCTACGGTTGATTTCTGCAGACCGGCGCCATTATTTACCTTTGGAGTCTCGCAAGTCTTGAGAATTGATCAACTTTAACGTAACCTTCACTTCAAAACTGGATCTAGAGTGTACACAAGTGTTAAAGGAACCTATTTGCCACTACTCAGAAGGTCAACAAACGAACCTGAACGGAAGAAGATGTATTTTCACCGGATGCTAGGGTTATGCAAATGAGCTTTGACACGAACGATAGCTATGTAAACACACTGACTGTGGCAGATTTTAATCTGTTCTCGCGTGCAATCCAAGGAGATACCCACCGGTTTGAACTCATAGAACGGTTTATTAAGATATGAAAATTACTGTGATGTGCTTTTTAGGCTTCATTTAGACCCAACTTTTGAGATTTTCCCCGTCAAATTTGGCTAAATTTTAGTAGGTGATCAAAGGCCTCGGAATTTTTCGAAAAGTTTCCATATTTCGTCAGTCAAAGTAACGAATGTACCTTAAAATTTGTATGGAAACGAAATTCCGTGAGCTGCATTTTAGGCGACGTAGCACGCTTCACAAAATCGGTGAATTTTACCTTTCTGATCACAGTCGGCAACCTCAGTTCGGCCAAAATTCAATTTTGACTCGTAGCAAAGCAAAACTAAGGAATTGGGAAATAATAAATTGCTTTTTTATATATATGTGTCAAACCCTTTTCACTGAAAAAAAATGAAGGAAAATTAGTTTTGGTCCCGAAGTCGAGTGGACCGCTTTTAGCGGGACTGCCACTTAATCTGTTATTTAGACGATCTCGTAGTCGACCCATGGATAATAGATTTTCAACTGATAAACAGTTATGATCTGCTTGCGTTTCGTTGAATTTTTCCTGTGATTTGAGACAAGATATCTTGTCAATTTCAGTTATGTTAGCGTAATGTGTCTACATATAAGGTTTTAAAAAAACCCTGAGTTTAAGACGCAATTAGCGGGAAGATAAAAATAAACTGAACATTCAAAACAATTTCCTGATTAGATTCCGCGTATAAAAGGAAACTCATAATAAATGATGGTTTGTGTTTTCCGGTCATGTTTGCTGATCTGTTATTGAGATGATCTCTTTGCAGTTGACGTTGTACTGAGATAGTAGATTTTAAAATGATAAACATTGATACAGCTCACATGAATTCACAGTCAAGAGTTAATCGAGTTATCGCCCATCTGTGGCTTAAAAAACCCACTAAGTTTAGTTGTGTCCTCCCCAAACAAAAGGGATTATTTTAATCGCATTGACCTTGTATGACTTAGCTAAAACGCTTAGCTTTGAAATATGAGGAATTTTGGTAAAAGGCTTATCATTTCAAGAGAGGAAACGGCATTCTCCTATAAACAGCCGACTAGAAGGAGATTCCACTTTACTTGCATAAGATAAGCTTGCTCTTGAGGAAACAGAAAAAAAGGCAAATTATTTCTGCTCAATAGCATCCTTTTAAGGAGACGCAATGAAGGCGACACGGTTATTAACTTGCAGCCTTTTGGAAAGCAAACTTATTATTGAATGCTATAAACACGTGCTTAGACAAGTGCTTGGCAAAGTTGATAGAGCAGTTTCTGAGGGTAAATGTCATAAATTTGTTTTTTGTTCTTAACACTAATAAACACACACAGTGTTGCAGGGATGAATGCGCAGTGGGCACGCAGGCCGGTAACAAGGCAATTGTCTGAAATAAGATGGAATCAAATCGAGTTAAGGCTTTTTAAAATTAAGACCACCTTGAAGTATTCCAACTGACAAGTGTTGATTAATTGTCACTAGCATAAAAACAACATTATTGTCAATTGTCCTAACTTGTCTGAGAACTAGACTAAATGTATCACGAAATAAAGGAAATGGAGCCAGATAACAGGCACTGTTTAACTGCAGCGGTTAAATTGAGATGTTTGGATGTTTAAAATTGGTTTAGTAGGAAGCTTTGTTGAGTTGTACTCCGAAAATATAAAGCAAACGTGCGACACCAAAACAATGGGATTGAAGACATAACATTACTAACTTGACACTTAGTGGGATCATTTATTGCTAACGCTCAGTTATTTGTCCTATTTTATTTGCATTAGTGATTCACCGCCTTTAGTATTCATTGGTTTGTAGTTGACATACAGCTTGAGCTGTAGCATCTAGCAGTTGGCGTTTGACTCAGTCAACGTTGATCACGAGACGACTCTAAGGTGAGCTTGGAAATCCAACCGAGTGGTATTACCGCTCAGTTAACTTGTCTTTCCTTTTAAATTTGTCTAGCACAGTAAATCCTTTAGTGAACCTTTAAGATCGCTAAGAACTGTGTCAATTAATTAGTACTGTTTGGAAAATACTGAAAAACAAATAACTTTAAATTTGTCAAACAATACTCATATTATAATGTTGCCATCGGAATATTGGGAAAGTTGAATGTCTTGGTTCAACAGCGGTAATTATTTTCTCAACTTTATCATGTTTAACATCAGGTTTTCATAGCGACAGGAGGCTATGCTAGTAAAATTACTGCGACAGCCAGCTTTCGGTTTCAGTTTATGGAAACTTCGATTAATTGAAAAAATCATGGTTCATTATAAAGCGGGGATTACTTCAAGTTTACGCAATGATATTTGTCATATGTATACCTATATATTTAGTGATGTTTAATAACCAGGCACTAGTCTAGGCGGGAGCAGGCTCACCTTGGAGTCACACGTACGCGCGAGCGGCGAAGAGCGAGCCGGTGTATGGAAGCGAGTACGAGTCCGCGTAGACCTGCTCCCCAAACGTGAGCTTGTTTTAAGCTGAATGATCAAGAAAAGCGATTTCATTTCGATTTCATTTCGGTAAACTTTTCGGGAAGTTTATTTTATAACGGGGATTTTAATGCTGGGTAGTGAAGGCATTCCTTCAATCTGGATCGTTGCAAGGTTCCGATAAATAAACCAAATAATAGGTCATGAATGCTTTGGTTACAAGTAGAAAGAACAAATAATATAAACACGTTGTTGATGCATACTAAAAAAAGACAGTCACACACATCGGAATGCTTTTATATGTGAAGCCTTGGAGCCGACTGGCTCGTATATGTGCGGTGAAAATAAAAATGCCCTGAGGCACTGTCTAATTAAGCTCATAGCAGACTTTCTACGAAAAGATGCTTCCTGTTTCTCACAAATTTTGGGCCTCCCTTTAGTCACAAAAAATTGATGAATGATCTTTAAAAAAAGTTGCTAATCGGTTTACACTGTAACTTGAGGTTTATCTTCAGAATTAACTCTTTGCGTTTAATTTGAGTTTGTTTACACGACAACTAATCATTTTGAAATAGGCCGCACACAACATCACTCCTTCGCTCGACGACTGCTAAGATTATCGACGCCTGCCCAAATAAGCAATTATCCTTCAATGCTTAATTATCCATGTCATCCAAGGCCCGCGGATGCTGCCTTGAATTACATGGATAATGACAATAATAAAGAAATCACAGACAGTGGACAAATTGACTCCAAATTGAATCCATGAAGCAGAACTGCTACTCTAAGAGATATTGCTTAGAAGATACATCTTTCATTATCTAGAGCCCTCAAATTTTTGTTGAAAGCTTACATTAATTTTCAACCAGCCCGACGACATTGGCTATATTTAAGGTAAGTCTGGCAGTCAATTTTATTATGGAATTTCGAGTTTTCGAGCCTCCAAGAGAGACGAAAATTTGCTTCGAAAAATCGAAAAGTTCGAGAAATCGGAGGTAAAATTACAGTGTTCCACTGGCAGAGGGAAACGCCTTTTGGTTCGAGTTATCGGGAGGTTTGAAAAAATGAGGTTTAAGAATGGCCATAGAGATACTTTTAAAATCAATGATCTATGCTACGAGTAATTCAGACCGTTTTCTTTGTGCACGGAACCATTTTGAAACAGCATTTATAGATGATGGGTTTCATGATTCAGTTAAACTAAACTAAACTAAACTAAACTAAACTGGAAATTAAATAATTACGACGTTGTGACAATGTCCAAAACAATTTATCCAAATTATTTCATTTTATCGAGTATTATTAGCCTTTCTACAGCATGAAACACTAGAAGCTAAAGCTAAGACGAGATGACACCATACATTGTGCATCTATTGTGCGCGCTAGCTATCGCTTTTGATTGGCTGGACTATAAAAGGGAACCCGAAAAAATACACTGACACCACTTTCCTTTATCCTGGAATCATAAAACAAAAGCGATTTTGAAATCAAACTGAAACGAAACGAAATGTTAGTGCCTCATTGCTATAAATTTGAAAAAAGTTCGCACCTCTCTAATCGTCAGCACTTAAAGCCGCTTTTAATTCTTTGATTGTCGGTCTTTCTTCAGGCGATGTTACTAAAGCGTTCTTCACAGCAGCAACGTTTCGAAAATGTAAAAGTCTATACACAGATTTGATCAGGAAAGACAGCGCATAGATATCACTTTTAATAGATGGTTTTCCAGTACCATCAACAAGTTCTGGCGCAATGTAACTGTCCTTGCACTGGTCCCTTACATGCATCGGTTTCGCGGGAGGATTCTTTGCTTTAATTAACAAAACACTTTTACCGAAATCGATTATTACTGCCTGAAGCCGCTCATCAAATAAAAGTGGAATATCTGGGTGATTTCCTAACCGCAGTAAAACATTGGCCTCATGTTTTGCCTCCCTTTGTAGGAATGACAAGCGTTCGCCGCCTCGACAACTTCTTTCTTTATATTGTTTTATAACAACGTCAATTCCCCGATACTTGCCCGGGTAGCAAGTACCAAAAGTTCCACTCCCGATGGACTTTGCCGCCGCGGTACGCGTCAAGTTGGCTGCATTGATCTCCCGCAATTTTGTGTTGTCGCTCTCTTTAGGTTTCGCGGACGCATGAACTTTCCGTCTCAAAGCCTCACGTGTGACCGTATCTTCTTCTACATTCTTTTTACTGCGATGAAGCGATGCGCGTACCATTTTCTTCCCTCTGGGCAAGATTGTTTCCGCTTCCTCTAGTTTTCTTTTCTTCTCATCGCTGTGGCGTGCATTTGCTGGTTGACTGGGATATGATTCTTCTCCATTCTTTTCACTCCGCTCTAGCGATGCGCGATCCATTTTCTTTCCTCCCAACAACATATTTTCCGCTTCCTCTGGTTGTCTTTTCTTCTCATTGCTGTGGCGTGCATTTGCTGGTGGATTGGGAGGTGCTATCGTCATTTCCTCCACCTTTAATTCTTCTGCCGGTTCTTCTGCTGGACCATTCTTTCTTTTCCTTCTCCTCTTGTTTTGCTCTTTCCGAAGCTTCTTGAAGTGTGCAAGTTGCTCCTTGGTAAATTCTTTCTGTCTTAACTTGCGGTCTTGCCTGATCTACAAGGTTACGAGCCTCCTAACAAAAGAGAGACTATTAACAGTCTCCAAAAAACCTGACAACATCGCAAATAAAAGCAATGACAACCACAACGTGGAGCTGGATTAACAATCATAGGAAGAACTCCTAAATTCAGAACTTTTACCTGAACAAAACCACACAATATCATAAGCTACACGCAAAACGGTCCACAGACTTGCGCGTGAACACCTACTTTTGCAGTTCCAGAACAAACAAACTGGAAGGACAAAAAGCTCGATGAAATTGATGCAAGAAGCATAAGAACGTCTCTCTAAGACAGACTCATAGCTTTCAACAAGGAAGGCTACAGCTATCTCTGGCGAAGCCGGACAAAGATAAATATGACACCCGTGATAACAAGCAGCATAACTTGCAACAGTAAATCAAACAGCCGGGCCCGGCGAAATAATACAAAATGCAAGTAACCAACATGCTCACATAATATTTCAAACTTTGTCCCTCCAGAGCTAATATTTAGAGAGCTTAAAACATATCTTGCAATCAAATGAGCTAAAAAAAATAGCACGTGGCCAAAAACAGAGGTGTCAAACTCAACAAATTACACGCGGATAGCAGCGGAAACCACGCAGACCTATGACCTCTAACGGTTCTACTCTGGTGAAATGTCCTCCTAAAAACAGGATTATTGCTTAGCGAAATATTCAAAGATCCCCCTATCGTACAATACAAAAGGGGCAGATCCTCAAAGATATACTAGTTCGAGCAAAACTCTCAAAGCGGCTATGACACGTGGATAGGAGTTGTGTAGGCCTGTCACCCCATTGTTATCAACCAGACAGCGGCTTCGATTCATGAACAGACCAAGTTGGTCTGTTCATGAATCGAAGCCGCTGTCTGGTTTTATAAAATAATAGTGAACCACCGTGTAGAAGCTTCTGTTTACCTGTTTGTGGACGATTGACCGATTAGCTTCGTGTAATTTGAATTATTGAACGAGAGAATGAGATATGGGTTCATCCATCGATATCCTGCGATAGGATGATGTTAGAGGAAAAAAAATCACAAGCTAATATTGACCGAAGTTAAGTGCTAAAAACAAATTTATTTCAGTGTCCTTTATTAATATTCTTGGTATCTTTCTGCGATAAATGTGTTGACTCGGGAGAAGCAGCTTTGAAAGGCAGACCAGCTCAGATTGTCAAAGAACCCGCAATAACTGCATAACGGCCAAATGGACAAACAAAAATATTGTCACTGGGTGAATAAGAACTGAAATGGTACGTGATTGAACGTCATTATCTTTGTATTAACGCAGATTAATAACGTTTTAAATCCACGTTATTGTCGCGCTACAAGTTCGATCTTTTTTGCCTGAAGCGGTACTTAAGGTGTCGACAGGTTATCGCCCATTAAAAGCTCAAAAGTTTCACTAAAGCTGTTGTTCATGAAGCTTATAAACCCCGACTTCCCGGCGACACTATCAAACCAGCCCCCGAAACAAAGCGGCAATATAAAAATGTTACCTTCAAACTGTTGGAAACTTTTGTGAAAGGCGACTTTCGTCCGTTAGACTACGAGTAGTCGGTTTTGTTCCTAAAATCCTCCGTGCGCGGAACTCAGTTGATTTTATGCAAATTAGGGAAAGAAACGAGGAGGGAGCGGCTTCGCCGCTCGTCGCTTGCTTTTCGATCGCTCTAAGAAACGCAAGGAAAACGCTAGGAAAAGAAAGGGACTGCTCGCAGTCTACAGGTCCGTGGGAGTTTTAAGGCAAACATTTGGCAAAGTGGAGGACCAAGTCTAAACAAATAAGCTGACTGATAAGCTGACCTCTTTATACTGAGCTTGTATGCATTGTATATGTAGAAAGACAACAGGCCTTATCACGGTTTTCGAAGCCATCTCCACGAGTAGTAGGCAAAGCGGTCAGAAATTACAGTATTTATATGGAAATCCGATGGCAAATAACTTTTTCAAAAATTGGATTTTATGCAATTTGGGAATCGCAACTTTGCAGTTTATATGGTTTTCACGTTTGTCAGGTATTAATCTGTTATTTAGACAATCTCAGGCGTAGTCGACCTTGCACTTGTGCACTGGGATAATAGATTTTAAAATGATTAACATTGCGTTGGCGTATGTTACGGATTGGTTTGCGTTGAGAACCGACTGCCTTCATAAAAATTAGTTCCTGTGGCTTTTCCCTCAGACAAAACAGTCGGTAAAACACAAAAGTTCCAAAGGCAGAAAAATACACTTTGTTGAAAGTTGCAAGCCACGGAACCAGTATCTAGCATCGCGCCTGAGTCACCAAAAATGGGGGACAGTCGCAATTTTTGCTGTGATTTGAGCCTCAAGACATCTTGTCAATTCAGTTATGTTAGCTTATGTTGTCTACAAATAAGGTTTAAAACAAAACCTTGAGTTTAAAACGCAATTAGTGGGAAGATAAAAATAAACTGACCATTCAAAACAATTTCCTGATTAGATTCAGCATATAAAATATAATAAGGCATAATAATTGATGGTTTGTGTTTTCAGGTCATGTTCGCTGATCTGTTATTGAGATGATCTCGTTGCAGTCGACGTTGTACTGGGATAGTAGATTTTAAAATGATAAACATTGATACAGCTCACATGAATTCACAGTCAAGGGGTAAACGGGTTATCGCCCATCTGTGGCTTAAAAAACTCAGTAAATTTAGTTATGTCCTCCCCAAACTGAAAAGGGATTATTTTAATGTCACGGGCACTGACCTGGCATGATTTAGCTAAAACGCTTAGCTTTGAAATAAGAGGAATTTTGGTAAAAGGCTAGAAACAAAACAGCCTCAAAGCTGCAAACAATAAAAATGCCCACAAAAAGAAGTTAATCCAGTGCCATTGTCTACCAAAAATTAAGCGCAAAGTTTTATATGAAGATGGAATCAAATCGAATCTAAAGTGAAAGATAGATCAAGGCTATTTACAATTAAGACCACCTTGGAGTGTCCTAACTGGCAGGCGTTGATTAATTAAGACGTTTGGATGTTCATAATTGGTTTAATAGGAAGCTTTGTTGAGTTGTACCCCGGAAATATAAAGCAAACGCGCGACACCAAACCAATAGGATTGACGATATAAGATTATTGACTTGACACTTTGTGGGATCATCGTGATTGCTAACGCTCGGGTGTTTACACAGCTTGTCCTATTTTATTTGCATTAGTGATTCGCCGCCTTTGATATTCATTGGTTTGTGGTTGACATACAGCTTGAGCTAGCAGTTGGCGTTTGACTGGTCAACGTTGAACACGATACGACTCTGAGGTAAGCCTGCAAATTCCAACCGAGAGGTATCAGCCGGTCAGTTAAGTTGTCATTCCTTTTTAAATATGTCTAGCACAGCAAATCCTTTAGTGATCGCTAAGAACTGTGTCAATTGATTAGTACTGTGAAAAACAAATAGCTTTAAATTTGTCAAACAATACTTACAGTATAATGTTGCCATGAGAGTATTGAGAAAGTTAAATGTCTTGGTTCCGCCAGCGGTAATATTTTCTCAACTTTATCATGTTTAGTAAAATTACCGCGACGGCCAGCTTTCGGTTTCAGTTTATGGAAACTTCGTTATGAATCATTACAAAGCGGGCATTACTTCAAGTTTACGCAAATATTTGTGATATGTATACCTATACGTTTAGAGATGTTTAATAATCACGCACTAATCTTTGAACAGTCTCACCTGGGAGTCACGCGCGCGGGCGACGAAGAGCGAACCGGTGACTGGAAGCGGGTACGAGTCCGCGTAGACCTGCTCCCCAAACGTGAGCTTGTTTTCAGGCTAAATTATCGAGAAGGCGACTTAATTTCGATTTCATTTCGGTAATGTTTCCGGGAAGTTTATTTTATAAAGAGGATAGTGGAAGCGTTCCTTATCATCTTGCTCCAATTTGGATCGTTGCAGTGTGGTTATAAATAATCCAAATAATATAGATCATGAATGCTCTGATTACACGTAGAGAGAACAAACAACGTTAACACGGCGCTGATGCATCCTAAGTAAAGGTAATCACGCACATCGGAATGCTTTTAGATGTGCCGTGAAAAAAAGTGCCCTGAGGCAACTGTCCGGCCAATTAATCTCATAGCAGGCTTTCTAAAAGATGCTTGCTGTTTAATTTTGGGCCACCCTCCAGTCACAAAAGATTAATGAATGATCTTAACAAGGTGCTAATAGGTTAAAACTGTAACTTGAAGTTTATCATCAGCTTAGCTGAGAATTAACTCTTTGCGTTTAATTTGAGTTTGTTTCCACGGCAACTAATCATTTTGAAATAGGGCGCGTACAATATCACTCCTTCGCTCGCCGACTGCTAAGATATATCGACGCTTGTAAATAACAAGATACCAAAATAAACAATTAACCTTCAATGCTTAATTATCCATGTCATCCAAAGCGGATGACATGGATAATGGTAATGATAAAAGCACTCACAGACAGTGGGCAAATTAACTCTAGCTGAATTGCATCCATGAACTCTGACTCGAGGAGATATTCATTGCTTTATAGAAGATACATCTTTCATTATCTAGAGCCCTCATAAGGATCACCACAAAGTTTGTTGCGGAAAGCTTATATTAATTTTTAACCAGCGCGACGACATTGGTAAGTTTGGTTCGAAAAATCGGATAGTTCGACAAAGCAGGGATAAAATTAAATTACAGTGTTCGATTGAGGAGAGGGAAACGACTTTAGTTTCGAGTTATGGGGAGGTTCGACATAATAAGGGCTCGAGAATAGCTATAGAGATCCTTTTAAAATCAATGACCTATGCTACGAGTAATTCAGACCGTTTTCTTTGTGCGCAGAATACATTTTGGAAAAGCGCTTATAGATGATCGGTTTCCTGATTCAGTTAGCAATGGAGAAGGGCAAATTATTCTTTAGGAACTTAGGGTTTTATTGGCTTCCTTGATACCTGTTTCAAATCGGAGGCTAGAACGGTAGAAGTCAGTCAGGATGGAATTGTTTGTTTTCGTCATTCGAATCACTGAAGTAAATTGCTCGCGTTTTTATGCAAATGTGTTAGCCCGTTGTGCTTAAAAGTTGAGCACGCGACGTAGCAAAAAACATCGATACAACCACTTCTTATAAACCTTTCCACACACAGGGGCCTTGTAAATGTTCTTGGCTTGTCATGCACGTCGCTTCATAAGCACATTACGTACCGGTGACCGTGATATTGGTCTGTTTATAAATCGAAGCCGTTGTCTGGTTTTATAAAATAATAGTGAACCAACGTGTATGAGATTCTGTTTGCCTGTTTGAGGAAGATTAGCCGATTAGCTTCCGTTCGTGTAATTTTAATCATTGAACGAGAGAATGAGATATGAGTTCATCCATCAATACCCTGCGATAAGTTCGAGGAAAACCAACACAAGCTGATATTGACCGAACTGAAGCGCCAAAAACATTTTTATTTCAGTGTCGTTCATTAATATTCTTGGTATCCTTCTGCGATAAATGTGCTGACTCGGGAGAAGATTTCAAAATGTCATGTAAAAACTCGAAGTTTGTACGTCGTATCTTTTGACGCTAAGCACATCACTCCCGGCCGAAAAAGGGACCCTGGGGTCTGAATGCCAACCATTTTTTTTAGATTCACTTATGGAAGTTTTGATTTGACCACTGTTTCTCCACGTCATGGTCATTGCCAGGCCTAACGCATTTTTGCAGTTCAAGCCGCAAATCAGCTTTTGGATTGAGACAAAATTCGTTGTTATACTTACAATTCTTGGGCGTATTGTGTCAACATTTGGATAACATTCCCGTCAATTTAATGTAAGTTATTTTCTGACTCCCAGACAAACCGAAGATGACGGACTTTTGATGAGTCTAAGCACAACTAATATTTGAATTGGAGTTCCAAAACAGCTTTGAAAGACAGACAAGTTCTGCTTGTTAAAGAACCCGCAATAACTGCACAAAGGCCAAATGGTCAAAGTAAAATGTTGTCACTGGGTGAATAAGAACTGAAATGATACGTGATTGAACGTCATCATCTTTGTATTTACTGAACGCATATACAAGTTCGATCATATTTGCCTCAAGCGGTACTTAATGGTGTCAACAGGTTATCGCCCATTAAAAGCTGAAAAGTATCACTTAAGGTTTTGTTCAAGAAATTATAAACTCCGACTTCCCGGCAACACTATCAAACCGGCCCCCGAGACAAAGCGGCAATAAGAATTTTACCGACCTTAAAACTGTCGGAAACTTTTGTGAACTGGGCGACTCAGGTCCGCAGGAATGTTGCGGCAAACATTTGGCAAAGTGGAGGACCAAGTCTAAACAAATAAGCTGACTGATAAGCTGACCTCCTTATACTGAGCTTGTACGCATTGTACATGTAGAAAGCCAATAGGCCTTATCACGGTTTTCGACGCCATCTTGACGGGTAGTATTCAAAGCGGTCAGAAATTATAGTGTTTGTATGGAAATCCGATGGCAAAGAACTTTTTCAAAAATTGAATTTTACACAATTTGGGAATCGCAACTTTGCAGTGTATATGGTTTGTGTTGCCAGGTATTAATCTGTTATTTAGACAACCTCGTAGTCGACCCGTGTACTGGGAAAATAGATTTTAAAATGATAAACATTGGGTGGGCGTATGTTATGATTGGCTTGCGTTGAATACTCCGCCTTCATAAAAATTAGTTCTTGTGGTTTTTCCCTTAGTCAAAACAGTTGGTAAAACACAAAAGTTCCAAAGGCAGTAAAAAACACTTTGTTCGCAGTTTGAAAAATGCAAGCCAAGAAGCTAGTATCGCACCTAGCTAAGTCACTAAAAACGGGGGCAGTCGCAATTTTTGCTGTGATTTGAGCCTCAAGACATCTTTTCAATTTCATGATCAATTATGTTAGTTTATGTTGTCTACAAATAAGGTTTAAAACAAAACCTTGAGTTTAAAACGCAATTATTAGGAAGATAAAAATAAACTGAACATTCAAAACAATTTCCTGATTAAATTCAACGTATAAAAGGAAACTCATAATAAACGATGGTTTGTGTTCTCCGGTGTTCGCTGATCTGTTATTGAGATGATCTCGTTGCAGTCGACGTTGTACTGGGATAGTAGATTTTAAAATGATAACCAGTGATACAGCTCACATGAATTCACAGTCAAAGGTTAAACCCGTTATCGCCCATCTGTGGCTTATAAAACTCACTAACTTTACTAATGTCCAAAACTGAAAAGGGGTTAGTTTAAAGTCACACGCATTGACCTGGCATGATTTAGCTATAACGCTTAACTTTGAAATATGAGAAATTTTGGTAAAAGGCTTATCATTTCAAGAGCGGAAACGGCATTCTCCTGTAAACAGCCGACTAGAAAGAGATAATTAAATCTGGTTTAGATTAATTCAATACAAACCAAGCGGTCCTGAAGGCCGGTTAACACAGTACAGTCAAGACACTACGATCTCATAGTCTCTTCGTACAGTGGAATGCCGAATTCTCGAATCCTCGATTTTTCGAGCCTCGAACCAAACGTTGTTTCCTTCCTCTCAGTCGAACACGGTAATTTTCCCTCCGATTCCTCGAACTGCCTGATTTTTCAAACTTCTCTTCGTTTCCCTTGGAGATTTGATTCCACTTTACTTGCATAAGATAAGCTGGCTCTTGAGGAAACAGAAAAAAAGCAAATTATTTCTGCTAAATAGCACCCTTTTAAGGAGACGCAATGAAGGCGACACTGGTTGTTAGGGAGCTTAAGCAAATCACGACGGCAACGGCAACGGCAACGGCAACCGAGAACGCCACCAAACAAAAGAGTTGATGAGCAGAACAATGGTTGTGCACGTGCGTTATAAGTCTTTGTACATTTCTATGCCATCCTCTGCAAAACAGCAACGTAAAATGATTAAGTTCTGCGTATTTTACAGAACGCGAACGACGACGGTTAACTTTTCGCATTTTCATCTGGAATTGACTTCTGGCGTTACATATTTAGCTTGAGAAAGTTCCGAGACCAACAGGCGCACTGGAAGGATCTTGACAACTGCGAAATTCGAAGATAAAATATAATAATAATCATCATCGTCGTCATCCTCGGCGTCGCCGTCACCATTGCTTAAGTTTCCTATTGAATTGAAGCCTTTTCATGAAAGCAAACGTATTATTGAATGCTATAAACACGTGCTTAGACAAGTGCTGGGCAAAGTTGATAGATTAGTTGCTAAGGGCAAATGTCGTAAATTTGTTTTTTCGTTCTCAACACTGATAAACACATTCACGCGCAGGGCTGCAGGGATAAATGCTCAGAGGGCACGGAGGCTGATAACAAGGCAATTATCTTAACTTGAAATAAGATGGACTCAAATCGAGTCAAGCCTTTTTAAAATTAAGGCCATCTTGGAGTGTCCCAAGTGACAAGTGCTGATCAATGGTCACCAGTTTAAAACACAGCATTATTGTCAATTGTCTCAACTCGTCTGATAACTAGACTAAATGGATCGCAAATTGAAGGAAATGGAACGAGATAACTTACACTTTTTAACTGCAGTGGTAAAATTGAGACGTTTGGATGTTTAAAATTGGCCTAGTAGGAATTGAAGCTTTGTTGAGTTGTAATCCAGAAATATAAAGCAAAAGTGCCACAACAAAACAGTGAGATTAAAGTCATAACATTATTGACGTTGTCATTCCTTTGTAAATATTGCGACAGCAAAACAATGGGATTGAAAATATAACATTATTGACTTTATACTCAGAGTCGTCATT
The DNA here is from genome assembly GCF_042242905.1 of Orbicella faveolata. Lineage (NCBI taxonomy): Eukaryota > Metazoa > Cnidaria > Anthozoa > Scleractinia > Merulinidae > Orbicella > Orbicella faveolata. The sequence continues at coordinate 8,732,105 of NW_028301569.1, read as the reverse complement.
GCTTTAAACGCTCAGTTATTTACACAGCTTATCCTATTTTATTTGCATTAGTGATTCGTCCTTGGAAGTAAATAGTTCGTTGTTGACATATACGGTTTGAGCTAGCATCTAGCAGTTGGCGTTTGACTGGTCAACGCTGAACACGCTACGACTCTGCGGTAAGTTTGAAAAATCCAACCGAGCGGTACTACCGCTCAGTTATATTGCAATTCCTTTTAAATTTGTCTAGAACAGTAGATCCTTTAGTGAACCTATATGATCGCTAAGCACTGTGTCAACTGATTAGTACTGTTTGGAAAATACTGAAAAAACAAATGGCTTTAAATTTGTCAAACGATACTTATAATATAATGTTGCCATCAGAGTATTGAGAAAGTTAAATGTCTTAGTTAATTCAACAGCGGTGATTGTTTTCTCAACTTTATCATGTTTAACATTAGGTTTTCAAAGCGACAGGAGGCTACGCCAGTAAAATTACTGCCACGGCCAGCTTTCGGTTCCAGTTTATGGAAACTTCTCTTAGTTGTAAAAATCATGGTTCATTACAAAGCGGGGATTACTTCAAGTTTACGCCAATATTTGTCATATGTATACCTATACGTTTAGAGATGTTTAATAATCACGCACTAGTCTAGAAGCAGGCTCACCTTGGAGTCACACGCGCAAGTGGCGAAGAGCGAGCCGATGATTAGAAGCGACTACGAGTCCGCGTAGACCTGCTCCTTAAACGTGAGCTTGTTTTAAGGCTAAATGATGAAGAAAGGCGATTTCATTTCGATTTCATTTCTGTTAACTTTTCGGGAAGTTTATTTTACAACAAGGATTTTAATGCTGCATAGTGAAGGCATTCTTTATCATCTTGCTCCGATTAGGATCGTGGCAGGGTTTCGATAAATAAACCAAATAATAATAGGTCATGAATGCTTTGATTACATGTAGAGAGAACAAATAATGTGAGCACGGTGTTGATGAATCCCATAAAGCAAAGGTAATCACGCACATCGGACTGCTTTTCAAGTTATGTGTGCCGTGAAAATAAAATGTCCTGAGGCAGCTGTCTAATAACGCTCATAGCAGGCTTTCTAAGAGATGCTTGCTGTTTAATTTTGGGCCACCCTCGAGTCACAAAACATTGATGAATGATCTTAAAAAGATGCTAATCGGTTTTAAACGGTAACTTAAGGCTGATCATCAGTTTAGTTAAAAATCAACTCTTTGCGTTTAATTTGAGTTTGTTTTCACGACAACTAATTATTTTGCCAATAGGTCGCGCACCCCTTCGCTCGTCGACTGCTAAGATATATCGACGTCTGTAGATGACAAGATGCCAAAATGAACAATTATCCATGTCATCCAAGGCCGGCGGATGACATGGATAATGACAATAATAAAGTACTCACAGATAGTGGACAAATTGACTCCAAATTGAATCCATGAAGCAGAACTGCTACTCTAAGAGATATTGCTTAGAAGATACATCTTTCATTATCTAGAGCCCTCATAAAGCATAAAGATCACCACAAATTTTGTTGAAAGCTTATATCAATTTTCAACCAGCCCGACGGCATTGGCTATATTTAAGGTAAGTCTGGCAGTCAATTTTATTATCGAATTCCGATATTTTGAACCTCCAAGAGAAACGAAAATTTGATTAAAAAAATTGGAAAGTTCGAGAAATCGGAGGTAAAATTACAGTGTTCCACTAACAGAGGGAAACGACTCTTTGTTCGAGCTATCGGGAGGTTCGAAAAAATGAGGTTTGAGAATGGCTATAGAGATCCTTTTAAAATCAATGACCTATGCTACGAGTAATTCAGACCGTTTTCTTTGTGCACGGAACCATTTTGAAACAGCACTTATAGATGATGGGTTTCATGATTCAGTTAGCACTGAAGAAGTGCAAAATATTCTTTACCGAGGACCTTTAGATATTATTGGTTTCCTTAATGCCTGTTTCAAATCGGACGCTAGAACGATAGAAGTCATCAATGGAAATGTTTCTTTGCGTCATTCGAATGACAGAGGTGGATTGGGCGCTTTTTTTATGGAAATGTGTTAGCCCGTGGTGCTTAAAAGTTGCGCACGCCACGTAGCAAAAAAACATTGATACAACCACTTCTTAACCTTTTGCACACAGAAGGCCTTGTAGATGTTCTTGGCTTTTTATGCACGTCGCCTCATAAGCACGTTACCGGTGACCGTGATATTGGTCTGTTCATGAATCGAAGCCGCTGTCTGGTTTTGTAAATAATAGTGAACCAACATGTAGAAGCTTCTGTTTACCTGTTTGCGGACGATTAACCGATTAGCTTCGTGTAATTTGAATTATTGAATGAGAAAATGAGATATGGGTTCACCCATCGATATCCTGCGATAGGATGATGTTAGGGACCGTTCATTTTTTATAAGGTAGGGGGGGCTGGTGGGATTTGGGGGGGGGGGCCATGCGAAAAAAAATGGCTTTCGAGGGGGGGCCATCCCAAAAAAATAAGGGGAAAAGGGGAGGTCACGTGAAATATTTTAGTAAAACTTTAAAATGGCATAATGTTTGAATATCAAAAAAATTGCTATAGAATAAACATAGAAGGCAGGATACAACTTTATTACAAACTTTCCTTCTGCTTTAAAAAAACGTTTGGCGACAAAAAGCATTTGTAGCTACTGAAAAGAAGTATTTAACACTGTTATTTTCGAATGCAACTTTCACTGGCACTCATCTTCATCTCCGCTGTCGTCGAGTTCTTCGTCGCCGCTTGTGCTGCTATGGGAGTCTCTTTCACCAATGCTGCAAGACGCAGCAATGCTTTACGTCAGAGTGTACTCTTCAGGGTACATGAAGGTGTAAACATAATCTCTGACTTCCCGCTCAAGGTTGGTGGTGATTCTGCTTCTTGCAGCATTGGTGAAGTAATTCCCTTCCAAGAGCTGTGCGATGTATGGCCCATCTCTTCTAAATATCGACGTGGCAACATCCTCAACTTTAAGACACTCTTCCGGGACGGCCGTTTTAGGAGGGTACACAAGGCATTGTGGAAGATCATTTCCTAGCGGGTTTCCAACACAGATTCCATAAACTCGTTGGACGTTGTTTTCAGTCCGCTTCCTCTTTTCTTCATTTGACTTTCTGCGGTTTTCTTTTTTCCTTCTCCTTTTGTTGATGTGCTGTTTGAGTATGCCCTTGAATATGCTGTTATAATTGCTCTTCTTATTTTCTAGTGCTTCCATGTCCTACGTGATCTTCGTCAACTTAGCTTCTGTACATTTGATCTGTTTTACATTAAAACTGTGGGCAAATTCTTCGTCCTGCTTTAAAGCAAGCCCATTGGACTGAAAGAGTGTGGAATCGTGTTCTTTTACATCTTTCAATATGACATTCAACTTTTCCACCATTGCTCTGTGCTCTTTGATGGAGAAGTTCAGTTTTCTTCCATCACTGGGCTTCAACTGGTACCCTTGCATGGAAAACTCACTCGCCCTTTCTGAACAGCCATCCGCACCTAGAAAAATTGCTTCTTTTGCTTGTAAGATGTTAAACTGCCTGGATCGTTCTGCTGTAAACCTTTTCTTAAACGACTCGTCGCTTTCGCCATTATTGCGCATTTTGGAATGAGCCTCTTTCATGATGTTCATGTAGTAATGCGCTCTTTCCCCGATTGGATTAACAATATAAAGAAGAAAGAGCATGGAAGTGGCAGGCTGGTTTTATCTGATCCAGAGAGCGTTGCTCTATTTGCAGATAAGTTTATTGTCAAATCGAAGTTTGTGGTGGATTATCTTCAGCATCTTGAAGTGCTGGAATTTAAAAGGAAAAAGAGAGCAGAAGAAAAGGCAAAGTTAAGTAGGGAGGAGGATTATCCTTGGACTGAGTTGTGCGAAGATCTAACCAAGCTTAAAAAGCTACGTGTTCCAGAACTAAACAAGTACTCAAACCACCACGGGCTGAAGCAGCATTTGAAAAGCAGCAAGAGTGAGAAAGTAAAGGCAATTGTAAGACATTCATGCTTGCAGCAGAAGAGTCCTCTCAGAGCTGGCCAACCAACACTGAGAAATGCCAGGACATTGACACAAAATGACAACAGGGCAAGTGCTGACAGCAGTGAAACGGATGAAAGTGACAATGATGAGTATGACAGTGATGCCATTGACTCTGGGGAAGAAGATGACTCAAGTGACGTCATTCTTGCATTCATCAATTCAGATGAGGAAGATGCCAATGAGAAGCCAAATGCCACACGCTCAGGGCGAGCCATAACTAGGAGATCCGAAATTGACTTCTCTTTCTTTTGATTTGTTTTTTAAACAACAGCTCTCTTTCGTATAGAGATTGTAAATATTGTCTTCATAGTGAGCACAATAACGTGAAGTAGGGGGATAATAGAGAAATATTAAAAAAGTTGAAATCTAAATATTGTTTGTTCAATTTTTTTTTGGGGGGGGGGGGGTCATCCCAAAAAATGACCGCTATAAGGGGGGACCATGTGAAAAAATTGGTAAGCTGAGGGGGGGTCATGCGATTTTAAAATGGTGCTTCCCAAATCCCACCAGCACCCCCTCCCTCATAAAAAATGAACGGTCCCTTAGGGGAAAAAAAATCACAAGCTAATATTGACCGAAGTTAAGTGCCAAAAACATTTTTATTTCAGTGTCCTTTATTAATATTCATGGTATCTTTCTGCGATAAATGTGTTGACTCGGGAGAAGCAGCTTTGAAAGACAGACCAGTTCAGCTTGTCAAAGAACCCGCAATAACTGCATAACGGCCAAATGGACAAACAAAAATATTGTCACTGGGTGAATAAGAACTGAAATGGTACGTCATTGAACGTCATTATCTTTGTATTAACGCAGATTAATAACGTTTTAAATCCACGTTATTGCCGCGCTACAAGTTCGATCCTTTTTGCCTGAAGCGGTACTTAAGGTGTCGACAGGTTATCGCCCATTAAAAGCTCAAAAGTTTCACTAAAACTGTTGTTCAAAAGGTATAAACCCCGACTTCCCGGCGACACTATCAAACCAGCCCCCGAAACAAAGCGGCAATATAAAAATGTTACCTTCAAACTGTTGGAAACTTTTGTGAAAGGCGACTCAGGTCCGTTAGACTATGAGTATTCGGTTTTTGTTCCTGAAATCCTCCGCGCGCGGAACTCAGTTGATTTTATGCAAATTAGGGAAAGAAACGAGGTGGGAGCGGCTTCGCCGCTTGGTGCTCGATCGCTCTAGGAAACGAAAGGAAAACGCTAGGAAAAGAAAGAGACTGCTCGCAGTCTACCGATCCGTGGGTGTGTTAAGACAAACATTTGGCAAAGTGGAGGACCAAGTCTAAACAAACAAGAAGATCTGTTAGATCTTATAACCGCGCTTTTAAAATTTAACTGTTTTCTTAGTACTACAGTCGCAACGCAGTGCATATTCCACAGCAATCTTTGATGATTCATTGATTACTGTAGACATCACAGCACTTGATCAACATAAACTCTATTATCGCACCATCAGTCGTAGCCGTTGTGACATCTCCGATGACGTAATAGTCTTAATCTGGAAGTTTCTTCGGGATATGTATGGGCATGAAGATACGAACACTATTACAAACCGCTTTCTTTCTTTAAAGTCACGATTAAATTTAATTGTTTTTTTCCCTTGAGTTAAGGGTTAGCAAAGAAGTCACACGAGTCACATAATTCAAGAATTGCGTTATCTACGGCTATCTTTAGTACGGTGGTTATTTCCCTATCAATGACGTAATCTTTGCACGTTCTGACACGTTCTTTGCTTGGCTTCCAAACATTTAATTTTCTTTCCGATCTATGAACTCGCTGCGATGAAACAGTCAAAGGATTTACTTCATTTACCTAAAATCGCAAGAAATACTCGCAAAATTACAAATAAATTAATCACCGTCGCTTCTGCCGAAATAAACTTGCAGAGTAAACACGATCTTATTTGTCACGTAGCGAAAGTGAAAGCTGCAACGTCAGTGCATTCCATGGCTGACGTAATACCTTTTTTCAGCGTATTTATTATTCCCTTTAAATCCAACGCTTTGATAAAGCGAAAAGAAAATATATTTTACCTACAAAAAAGAAAACAATATCCGTAAAATTGTTCGTGTGTTTATGTTTTAACAGCTTCTGGCGGAAAAACATCACACGTTGCGTGACTCAAAGTTTGGCCGAACGGAGGTCTGCGTCTGGTCACCGACAAAAAAAATACAAACAAGAAGATCTGTTAGATCTTATAACCGCGCTTTTAAAATTTAACTGTTCGCTTAGCACTACCGTCAGAACGCAGTGCACATTCCAAAGCAGTCATTGATGATTCTTTTCTTACTGTAGACATCACATCACTTGATCAACACAAACTGTATTATTGCACCATCAGTGGTAGCCGTTGACAAATCTCCGATGACTTAATGGTCTTAATCTAGAACTTTCTTCGGGATATGTATGGGCATGAACGATATCAACGACACAATAATAACACTATTAACAACAGCTTTCTTTCTTAAAAGTCATGATTAAATTTAATTGGTGTTTTCCACGAGTAAAGGGCTAGCAAAGTAGTCACACAAGTCATAAAAAAACCCTATCCCGACCGATGTATCGATTTTGGTCACTCCAGTGACCACAGATTGAAAACGTGACAGAAAATTGGCGTTACTTTTGATTCTCACCAAATTTGTCGTATCCCTCCCTCGGGAGAATTTTGTTAAGTTAGCTAATTTAGTATGCAAGCCACCGTAATGGCGGTCGCCGCCGGCGAAATGTTTATTTGCTCAAAATTGGGGCAAAATCTTTCGGAGATGGAAATCAGGACATTTGTAAGGATACAGAAAGTAATTTGGGACCGGTTGCTGGCTTCTAAGGCTGAATTTATCCAGAAGTAAGCTGTATTTTCGTTTTCGTGTCGAAAGCCACGCGATGAATTAATATTATCGGCTTGTTCTGCTGTCTTGTTCTGTTTTTTCTCTTTGTCATTTTTGTAGCCCGCCGAGGCCAGTCTTTCGTCTAAATCAGTTGAAAAAGGTTCGAAAAAGATGTTCCCATTCAAGTTTAAACTCTCAGGCGATAATTGTGTAGTTTTTTGGCCGAAACGTCGGCTTTGTTATGTTCGTGTTTTTCGGTTGCTATGGGCGACCGTTGCTTCCTTTGTTAGGACAAGTCTGGGAAGTGAGGTCACAAAAAAATTCGAATTAATTCTGGTTTTGTTCGATTTCGCTGAAATTTTAACACGATAAAGCTGGATTGTTAACGAATAGATTTACCGCCTGCCGATGTGTGGTAGCTATTAACGCTGAAGTGTTATATCGCTTCGAAGTCAGGGTTTTGAAGAGATTTTTTTGCAACATGTGGGTTCGGCGTGATTTTGTAATCTGTGGTTTCGGTTGACCCCGAAGGAAAAAATATCCGGAAAAGGTCATTTCATCGACGATTCAAACAAATATAAATATGTATATGTTCCGAGCTAAATTTCTGGTGAAAAAATATAATTTTTGACGAGCGCTGGGTTTTTAATTTATTCCCGCGAAAGATGAGATTTATTGTTTCAACAGCTTTTGGCGAGTAAACATCACAGGTTGCGTGACTCAAAATTTGGCCGAGTGGAAGCTTGGGTCTGCTCGCACCGAAGTCGAAAAAAACAAGAAGATCTGTTAGATCTTATAACCGCGCTTTTAAAATTTAACTGTTCGCTTAGCACTACCGTCGGAACGCAGTGCACATTCCAAAGCAGTCATTGATGATTCTTTTCTTACTGTAGACATCACATCACTTGATCAACACAAACTGTATTATTGCACCATCAGTGGTAGCCTTTGACAAATCTCCGATGACTTAATGGTCTTAATCTAGAACTTTCTTCGGGATATGTATGGGCATTAACGATATCAACGACACAATAATAACACTATTAACAACAGCTTTCTTTCTTAAAAGTCATGATTAAATTTAATTGGTGTTTTCCACGAGTAAAGGGCTAGCAAAGTAGTCACACAAGTCATAAAAAAACCCTATCCCGACCGATGTATCGATTTTGGTCACTCCAGTGACCACAGATTGAAAACGTGACAGAAAATTGGCGTTACTTTTGATTCTCACCAAATTTGTCGTATCCGCCCCCCTCGGGAGAATTTTGTCAAGTTAGCTAATTTAGTATGCAAGCCACCGTAATGGCGGTCGCCGCCGGCGAAATGTTTATTTGCTCAAAATTGGGGCAAAATCTTTCGGAGATGGAAATCAGGACATTTGTAAGGATACAGAAAGTAATTTGGGACCGGTTGCTGGCTTCTAAGGCTGAATTTATCCAGAAGTAAGCTGTATTTTCGTTTTCGTGTCGAAAGCCATGCGATGAAATATTATCGGCTTGTTCTGCTGTCTTGTTCTGTTTTTTCTCTTTGTCGTTTTTGTAGCCCGCCGAGGCCAGTCTTTCGTCTAAATCAGTTGAAAAAGGTTCGAAAAAGATGTTCCCATTCAAGTTTAAACTCTCAGGCGATAATTGTGGAGTTTTTTGGCCGAAACGTCGGCTTTGTTATGTTCGTGTCTTTCGGTTGCTATGGGCGACCGTTGCTTCCTTTGTTAGGACAAGTCTGGGGAGTGAGGTCACAAAAAAATTCTAATTAATTCTGGTTTTGTTCGATTTCGCTGAAATTTTAACACGATAAAGCTGGATTGTTAAGGAATAGATTTACCGCCTGCCGATGTGTGGTAGCTATTAACGCTGAAGTGTTACATCGCTTCGAAGTCAGGGTTTTGAAGAGATTTTTTTGCAACATGTGGGTTCGGCGTGATTTTGTAATCTGAGGTTTCGGTTGACCCCGAAGGAAAAAATATCCGGAAAAGGTCATTTCATCGACGATTCAAACAAATATAAATATGTATATGTTCCGAGCTAAATTTCTGGTGAAAAAATATAATTTTTGACGAGCGCTGGGTTTTTAATTTATTCCCGCGAAAGATGAGATTTATTGTTTCAACAGCTTTTGGCGAGTAAACATCACAGGCTGCGTGACTCCAAATTTGGCCGAGTGGAAGCTTGGGTCTGCTCGCACCGAAGTCGAAAAAAAAAAAACCACGGGTAAACCATGAACCGCGCTCGGCCCATGGCCGCGCGGTTAAAAAAACCACGGGTAAACCATGAACCGCGCTCGGCCCATGGCCGCGCGGTTAAAAAAAAAAATAAACCACGGGTAAACCTAGAACCGCGCTCGGCCCATGGCCGCGCGGTTAATAAGCTGACTGATAAGCTGACCTCTTTATACTGATCTTGTATACATTGTATATGTAGAAAGCCAATAAGCCTTATCACGGTTTTCGATGCCATCTTGACGGGTAGGCAAAGCGGTCAGAAATTACAGTGTTTGTATGGAAATCCGATGGCAAAGAACTTTTTCAAAAATTGAATTTCACACAATTTGGGAATCGCAACTTTGCAGTGTATATGGTTGGTGTTGTCAGGTATTAATCTGTTACTTAGACGATCTCGTAGCCGACCTTGTACTGGAATAATAGATTTTAAAATGATTAACATTGTGTTGGCGTATGTTACGGATTGGCTTGCGTTGAGTACACTGCCTTGATAAAAATTACTTCTTCTGGTTTTTCCCTCAGTCAAAACAGTCGCTAAAACCAAGAGAAAAAACACAAAAGTTCCAAAGGCAGGAAAAACACTTTGTACGAAGTTGCAAGCCACGGAACCAGTATCGCGCCTAAGTCGCCAAAAACGGGAGACAGTCGCAAATTGTGCTGTGATTTGAGCCTCAAGACATCTTGTCAATTTCAGTTATGTTAGCTTATGTTGTATACATATAAGGTTAAAAAAAAAAAAAAACCTGAGTTTAAAACGCAATTAGCGGGAAGATACTAATAAACTGAACATTCAAAACAATTTCCTGATTAGATTCAGCGTATAAAAGGAAGCTCATAATGAACGATGGTTTGTGTTTTGCGGTCATGTTTGCTGATCTGTTATTGAGATGATCTCGTTGCAGTCGACGTTGCACTGGGATAGTAGATTTTAAAATGATAAACCATGATTCAATTATAAGCCTGGTGGTTTCTTGAGGTCACCTCGCCAAACATTGAAATATTTATAAATTACAAGAGATCGATTATCAAAGTAATCTCTTGTAAATAATTAATATATTGGGTAAAAAGGCAAATAAACAGAATCTTGAATCTTGATACAGCTCCCATGAATTTATCGTCAAGGGTTAAACGGGTTATCACCCATCTGTGGCTTAAAAACTCACTATAAAGTTTAGTTATGTCCTCCCCAAACAAAAAGGATTATTTTAATGTCACGAGCATTGACCTGGCATGATTTAGCTACAACGCTTAGCTTTGAAATATGAGGAATCTTGGTAAAAGACTTAGGAAAGGCTATCTTTAAAACGACGAACGGGAAATCGCGGAATGGAAAGGGAGAACGGGGAACGGGGAACGGGGAATCTTTAAAATGGGGAATCTTTAAAAGCAGGAATCTTTAAAACGGGATATCTTTAAAAGCGGGAATCTTTAAAATGGGGAATCTTTAAGAGCGGGAATCTTTAAAATGGGGAATCTTTAAAATGGGGAATCTTTAAAATGGGGAATTTTTAAAAGCGGGAATCTTTAAAATGGGGAATCTTTTTTAAGCGGGAATCTTTGAAAGCGGGTGATTTCTTGTCAACCACTGTTTCGACTTTCTGTCCTTGTTCCTGGTTTTTGTGATAAAAACGGCTCCAAACGACCCTTCCCCTATCACATCTTGTTCGTCGAGATCATTCCACTTAAACTGTGGAAGACCTTCAAAGCGACCGATTCTTTCTTCTTTAAAGTGAATGCAATGGGCACTTTGAAATTGTCTTCGCATGACTGCATGGCGTAGAAAGAGGTGTCATTATAAGCACACAATGACGGATTATACGCGAAATTCGCCACCACATCGTTCGGGCATCGAGCATCGAATTACTTTATTGCTGGTTTTCAGTGTCACGCCGTTCAAAATAAATCAAAATCAAAATCAAAACAGTTCAAATGATAAAGTCCAGAATCTTGAAGAGAAAGAAGGTAAATATGCAAAGACTTTCGCCAAGATTCAGGTCACAGCAATGTTTCTTACGCAAGATATGCGGAGAACTTTTTTACCCAAATTTATAGAGATTGTGATGGAGACGCCATGCTGGCGCCCATCCGGATGGCGGCCGGAACTCAGGAACTCAAAAACATTTTACAAATAATACTTTTCTAATACATGAACTGTTCAGATAGCCAAATTCCCCGAAATAAGTCACTCTTTTAACCACTGAACATGACAGCTTTCTTGCCCGTCATGTAAATGCCGCGTCACGCAAAAGCTTAGAAATTCAAGCGTAGTCTATTACAAAACGAACCCACTTGGAGCGAAAATATGTATGAATATTAGTTTTCAGCTGCTCTTACACATCATGAAAATAAAATCTCAGGATGATTAATAGTTTTGTAGTTTGAATTTTAGCGACGTCATGTGAATACCAGATCGTTAAGTCGTAAGTCCTTCCATTAGCACATGATAAGGCTGCGACGAATATCCATCGCTGCGAAACTCAATTTAAAAACGTCACAGTCCGGAGCTAAGATAAATCCGGGCGGTTCGATTCTTTGGTCGGTCTAGCGGATCTCAAAGAGTGAGAATCGAGATTTGAACCGCTCCACTATCCCGCTAAACCGATGTGCTTTAATAGCGTGCAATATAATTACAATGAATAAATTCCACAACTGCCTCTGTACCTGTTGAGCTGATACATGTGACAGAATAAATAGCTTTCGGTTGGAAACTGAGAGATTCTCGTTCACTTTTCGGTAAAGATTAACGCTATTAAATATTCCCCATTTTAAAGATTCCCGCTGTTAAAGATTCCCCATTTTAAAGATTCCCGATTTTAAAGATTCCTCGTTTTAAAGATTCCCGCTTTTAAAGATTCCCGATTTTAAAGATTCCCGCTTTTAAAGATTCCCCGTTTTAAAGATTCCCGCTTTTAAAGATTCCCCATTATAAAGATTCCCGCTGTTAAAGATTTCCCATTTTAACGATTCCCGATTTTAAAGATTTCCCCATTTTAAAGATTCCCGATTTTAAAGATTCCCGCTTTTAAAGATTCCCCATTTTAAAGATTCCCGCTTTTAAAGATTCCCCGTTTTAAAGATTCCCGCTTTTAAAGATTCCCCGTTTTAAAGATTCCCCATTTTAAAGATTCCCGCTTTTAAAGATTCCCCAGTTTAAAGATTCCCGCTTTTAAAGATTCCCCATTTTAAAGATTCCCGCTTTTAAAGATTCCCTATTTTAAAGATTCCCCGTTCTCCGTTCCCCGTTCCCCATTCCTTTTCCCCGATTTCCCGTTCCTCGTTTTAAAGATAGCCCTTAGGAAACGACATTCTGGTATAAACAGTCCACTAGAAGGAGATAATTAAATCTGGTTTAGATTAATTCAATGTAAACCAAGCGGTCCTGAAAGCCGGTAAACACTGTACAGTCAAGAGACTGAGTACGACCTGGTAGTCTCTTGGTATAGTGGAATGTCGAATTATCGAATCCTCGATTTTTCGAACCTCGAACCAAAGGTTTTTTCCCTCCTGTCAGTCGAACACTGTAATTTTCTCCCCGCTTCCTCGAACTGCCTGAGTTTTCAAACTGCTCTTTGCCTCCCTTGGAGATTTGATTCACTTTACTTGCATAAGATAAGCTGGCTCTTGAGCTAACAGAAAAAAAGGCAAATTATTTCTGCTCAATAGCACCCTTTCAAGGAGACGCAACAAAAGCGCCACTAGTTGTTAATTTGCAGCCTTTTGGAAAGCAAACTTATTACTGAATGCTATAAACACGTACTTAATGCTGGGCAAAGTTGATAGAGCAGTTTCTGAGGGTAAATGTTTCGTTCCCAACACTGATAAACACACACCGCGCTACAAGGATGAATGCGCAGAGGGCACGCAGGTCACTTACATGGCAATTATCTGAAATAAGATGGAATCAAATCGAATTTGAAGTGAAAGACGGATCAAGCCTTTTTAAAATTAAGACTACCTTGGAGTGTCCCAACTGACAGGTGGTGATTAAATAAGACGTTTGGATGTTTATAATTGGTTTAGTAGGAAGCTTTGTTGAGTTGTACCCCGGAAGTATAAAGCAAACGTGTGACACCAAAACAATAGGATTGACGATATAAGATTATTGACTTGACACTTTGTGGGATCATCGTGATTGCTAACGCTCGGGTGTTTACACAGCTTGTCCTATTTTATTTGCATTAGTGATTCGCCGCCTTTGATATTCATTGGTTTGTGGTTGACATACATACAGCTTGAGCTAGCATCTAGCAGTTGGCGTTTGACTGGTCAACGTTGAACACGATACGACTCTAAGGTAAGCTTGGAAATTCCAACCGAGAGGTATTAGCCGGTCAGTTAAGTTGTTATTCCTTTTTAAATATGTCTAGCACAGTAAATCCTTTAGTGATCGCTAAGAACTGTGTCAGTTGATTAGGCTGTGAAAAACAAATAGCTTTAAATTTGTCAAACAATACTTACAATATAATGTTGCCATGAGAGTAATGAGAAAGTTAAATGTCTTGGTTCAACAGCGGTAATATTTTCTCAACTATATCATGTTTAGTAAAATTACCGCAACGGCCAGCTTTCGGTTTCAGTTTTTGGAAACTTCGTTATGAATCATTACAAAGCGGGGATTACTTCAAGTTTACGCAAATATTTGTGATATGTATACCTATACGTTTAGAGATGTTTAATAATCACGCCCTAGTCTTTGAACAGTCTCACCTTGGGGTCACGCGCGCGGGCGGCGAAGAGCGAAACGGTGACTGGAAGCGGGTACGAGTCCGCGTAGACCTGCTCCCCAAACGTGAGCTTGTTTTCAGGCTAAATTATCGAGAAGGCGACTTAATTTCGATTTCATTTCGGTAATGTTTCCGGGAAGTTTATTTTATAAAGAGGATAGTGAAGGCCTTCCTTATCATCTTGCTCCAATTTGGATCGTTGCAGTGTGGTTATAAATAAACCAAATAATATAGGTCATGTATGCTCTGTTTACACGTAGAGAGCTCAAACAATGTAAACACGGCGTTGATGCATCCTAAGTAAAGGTAATCACGCACATCGGAATGCTTTTAGATGTGCCGTGAAAAAAAGTGCCCTGAGGCAACTGTCCGGCTAATTAATCTCATAGCAGGCTTTCTAAAAGATGCTTGCTGTTTAATTTTGGGCCACCCTCCAGTCACAAAAGATTAATGAATGATCTTAACAAGGTGCTAATAGGTTAAAACTGTAACTTGAAGTTTATCATCAGCTTAGCTGAGAATTAACTCTTTGCGTTTAATTTGGGTTTGTTTGCACGGCAACTAATCATTTTGAAATAGGGCGCGTACAATATCACTCCTTCGCTCGCCGACTGCTAAGATATATCGACGCCTGTAGATGACAAGATGCCAAAATAAACAATTATCCTTCACTGCTTAATTATCCATGTCATCCAAGGTTTATGACATGGATAATGATTATGATAAAAGCACTCACAGACAGTGGACAAATTGACTCCAAATTGAATCCATGAACTGCCACTCGAGGAGATATGAATTGCTTAGAAGATTCATCTTTCATTATCTAGAGCCCTCATAAGGATCACCACAAAGTTTGTTGCGGAAAGCTTATATTAATTTTTAACCAGCGTGACCACATTGGTAAGTTTGGTTCGAAAAATCGGATAGTTCGACAAAACAGGGATAAATTTAAATTACAGTTCATTTTGAAACAGCATTTATAGATGATGTCAGATGCTCGGTTTCATGATTCAGTTTGCACTGGAGAAGAGCAAAATATTCTTTAGGAACTTAAGGTATTATTTATTGGCTTCCTTAATGCCTGGTTCAAATCGGAGGCTGGAACGGTAGAAGTCAGTATAAATGGAAATGTTTGTTTTCGTCATTCGAAACACAGAAGTGGACTGCTCGCGTTTTTATGCAAATGTGTATTCACTGGGTGAATAACAACTGAAATAATACGTGATTGAACGTCACTATCTTTGTAGATTAATAACGTTTTAAATCCACTTTATTGCCGCGTTACAAGCTCGATCGATCTTGTTAAGAAGACAGTTCCGAAGTGGCCTGACGCGCGAATAGCGCGCACGCGCACGGACACATTTTGAATTTAAGTTACGCGTACGTTAGTTGCGCTTACGAATTTAAGTTGCGTGGACGTTTATCGGCAGAGTTTTAGACAGTTTCCAGTGAGCAGTTGTTGTGCCTTTTAGAGAGTTTTATGCCGTTTAGAGTTTACCGTTTTACCGATTTTGAAGTGTTTTGGTCGAGTACCGTTTCCGTTTACCGCTCACGAACAGATCTTATTTGTCTGAAGCGGTACTTAACGGGTGTCTAAAGATTATCGCCCATTAAAAGCTAAAAAGTATCACTATTTTATCTTGAGTCATTCGTAAACATGAGACATCGAGAGCTCCGCAAGGCGTCGCACTAGTTTGCTGGAGAGATAGGTAGACGACAATAGAAACAAATCGTTTGGGATAAGTGGCCACAAATGTGACGAGTTTAATTGAAACTAAGGTTACAAACAAAGATTAAAATCTCTTCAGGAAAGGTGGGGTTAAAACTTTCGCCACCACTAAAAACGAAAGTAAAATACTACATAAGATATGTTGACAGTCTGCAGGTCGGTGACCGGGGAGGTGGAGGGAAAAAGAACAAATTCGTCTGAACGCTAAAAAGCAGAAAAGTTTTTCTTGCGATGATGGCAATAGTAGAAAGGGGCCGCATGTACGAGATAATCAACCTTTTGTACTTAACTTTGACACGCGCCCATTTTTCATTGGACAGGAGACTTCCATTGTTACCAGATTAGAGCACAACCCGCAAACTGATAAGAAATAAAAAGTGCCTCGCTATAAAATAACATTATGCTTTCGGTTATTGGCATAATGTTTATTTATTGTTCAAGAAATTATAAACTCCGACTTACTGGCGACACTATCAAACCGGCCTCCGAAACAAAACGGCAATAAGAATGTTACCTTAAAACTGTCGGAAACTTTTGTGACAGGCGACTCAGGTCCGCGGAAATGTTGCGCAAACATCTGGCAAAGTGGAGGACTTTTTGTCTTCGTCAGTCGACGGAATCAGTATTCTTTGCTCTGTCAAGAAGGGTTGTGGCCACTGAGCGCTTGTGTTGCAAAGGGTGGTGAGAGTTGAAATGGAGACACTTGTCGGTATGGGTTGCTTTTCAGTAAACACTGGTTTTAATTGATCCATCAGTATTTCTAGTTGTCTTCATGTCGAGGAATGCGATGGATCTATCACTCCCTTCTTCGACTGCGAATTTGATGTGCTGGTTGATTGAGTTAAGATATGAGTGAAATTCAGTAAGATGCTCACGGGCGAGGCAAACATGGCTATCGTCGACATATCTGTACGAAAACAAAAAGTCCGAAGTACAACACGTGGTGGACGCACTCAAAACCAATGGTTACAAGGACCAATTCTTAAAAAGCTGCCAAAGAACCAAACCACCTAAAGCATTAAATCAGCCCCAAAATAATCAGCCACAAAGCCACAGAGGCTTTGTTACTCTGCCATATTTTCAAGGAATCTCTGAAAAAATTGCAAGAACCTTAGGACAATTCGACGTAAATGTTGCTCATAAACCCGTCAAGACGGTTGGTTTGATCCTGAAGAAACCGAAGGACAAATTCGATCAAGACCTGTCAACTGGTGTCGTGTATAAAATCAATTGTAAAAACTGTGAAAAACTTTACATCGGTCAAACATCCAGAGCACTGAGATCCAGAACAAAAGAACACAAAAGAGCCGTCTTCACATGTGACAAGAACTCTCTTTTGGCGCAACATTGTATGAAAAACAACCACGAATTTGATTTTAATAATGTCAAGGTCATAGACCGCTGTCCCTTGTGGTCGCGTAGATTGTTCTTGGAAGCGTGGCATTCCATTCGCGAACCGAACTCAATTAATGACCACGCACATATTCCAGACATTTACAAAATGCTAAATTAATCCCTAGCGAGTTCCTCACATTCTTATAAACATCTCATTTACATTTAGACGCCGTTAACATTCATTTCATCCCTGAAGAAGGTTATAGTTTTTTAGCCGAAACGTCTATTTTAAGATTTTTAAGTCAGTGACAACAACTTTTAAGATTTTATTACTATGCCTGACTACAACTACAGTATTTTTATACTTGAATAAAGTTGTATGCTAAAAACAACCTTTGATTGTCGCCCAGTACTAGCTGAAAGGAAAAGTGCTCCATTACACTGCAATCAGGGGCAGAAATTGTCCCCACGCCAACTAAATCAATATTTTCCTACATCGTAATTCAATATAAATGCTGTTTCGACAATTTTATTCTGTAAATAAATTGAGTATTCAGAACAGATATACTGTAAACTTCCGAAAGTAACGAGGGTCGTTACTTTCGGAATTAGCAGCCTTTGAACCTCGTTTAGTTTTCGAGGGGTCGTTACTTTCGGGGAGCAAAAAAAGTTCTATAAAACTGATACAACTGAGCTCTTTTAACGAAATTCGTAAAAACAGTTCATAAAACATGAGATACAATTCATCGTTCAATTGAATCTATGATGCTGCCAGATGGGTGGGCTCTTAATGTCTAGAGCGTGTTGTCAGTGGTTTGCAGGAAAGCAAGTCAGAAAGCGTTAACAGTTCCTTTGCTATGTCATGCAGTCTGCTGAAACAATATCTCAGTGCCTTCCTTTTAATATTCTCCTGTTGAAAAAGGTATAGTTCCCTATGATACGTTCCTGTTACTTGACGGGTGTTGTTTTCACACTGCGCAACATTAGCTGATAAAAAAATACTTGACATTTCACAACGCTTTGTGGGTGGCATAAACCGGATACCTTCCCTTGTTGGCATACTTTATTTCGCGGACTGGACTGGACTGAACTGAACTTTTGAAACGCGAACTGGTAAAACGCGGACTGGTAAAACGCGGACTAGTAAAACGCGGACTAGTAAAACGCGGACTAGTAAAACGCGGACTAGTAAGACGCAGACTAGTAAATCGCAGACTTGCAAAACGCGGACTAGTAAAACGCAGACTTGTAAAACGCGCACATGTAAAACGCGCACTTGTAAAACGAGGGCAAAGAAGTCTCAACCGACAAAATATGTATACTTTTCAATGAACGGAATCACTGATGGAAAAGAAGGTTGTCCTTGGAATGAAAGATCAGTTTCAGCCGGGAAAAGGTTTATGAACATAGAATTAAAGGCTTGTTAACTTATTTCAGTAATATGAGGGTATAAAAAGGACAGGAAAAAAGCTAGGAACTGCTACATCCGTACACTGATCCCAAAAAGGATAAAATTAGCCATTGCTACAACGGGTAAGTCATAAACTCACTGGGGTGGTCCTCTGGTTAACAGAAACTAGACGCTCTAAGAGCGTTTACCCGGGCTTCGTACCACAGTATCAAATCGTACTTTACGAAATCGCGTATTGGACACAGTAAAAACAAATTAAAGAATCAGGATATTTCAGCACAAGAGTTCCGCTTAGATATTTATTATTCAAGTTGCTTCGTTGAGTATCCTCCTAATCCAATCGCAAGTTGTGTATTTAAACCATTTTGGTTCAAGAATGAAAGGCAGCTGTTCTACGCATTTATGGAAAACTTGTTTGTAAAGAATTTTCCAAGTCTTTTTACAACTTATGGCGATGACATTTGCATGCTAGCAGAAATTGTACTGGTCGGGGCGATCCGAGTAAATTGTACAGCTGAGCATCTTTGTCGTGCTGCGATCTTAAACCCTTTTCAAGAGTCCTATCTCCTTTGGAGAGCGAATAGATAAACTCCTTCGCGAAAACAAGTCCCACTACAAGGCGCAAATTGCATTGCACTTAATTTGCATAAACTTTCAAGTTGTGTTTTTTGCGGATAACTTCCGAGAATTTGCGACCCTTAACGCAGTTTATGAACAAATATTTAAGCTACATATTTTTATTGAATCAAGGCAGCAATACTTTTAAAAAGGAACTCATTTATAAGGGGAGATGCGGCATTCTGTTTTGCTATTTATTTTGGTTTCATACTCGTCTAGTTCATGTCACGCAACATGATTTTCTTTGGCACTCAGACACAGTTTTCTAAAAGAATTGGCGATTGCTAAGACTGCTAAATATATTTGAACTACTAGTGAAATAAATTTGGCTTAACTATCGTCAACTCAGATTTTAATTAGGACTTGGCAAGAACGTTAACATTGGTTCGTCAATAATTCCGCACAATTCCCCGCACAATAGAAGTCTTAATTTTCCCACACGATTTGCCTCCAAAATCACACGTTATTTTTTTTTCTTGCACCCTACTAGAAAGCCAACTAACTTGGAGGTAAGAAATTTAATTCAAGTTACCGAAAGTCTTATCTTTACAAATTTGGAGATCGACATATATTGCGCGGTGTAAGAAACAAGTCGCATGTTTTTAATGAGCTACCAATCCAAAACGTTTCCGTATTAAGCTCTTTTTATCGCAGTATGACTTGTTTTACTGCAATGTTCTAAATAATAACAGCTGTAGCCACATGCAGGAGGGGGTTGAATAGGGGTATGCAAATCCGCCGATCCGTGCCTTTTTTCGCCAAATCCGTCGATCCGCCAATATTTTTGTTCAAATCCGACACCACTACCGCATCCGGAAACAGAAGTGTAAAAGTTCAAAGGCAAACTGGTAAATGTGAATGCCATTGTTAATTTCGCACAAATGGTAAAGAGGGCAACATGCTTGATGACTATAACACAGTACAATTCCAATGACAGTCTCACTCTTGAATTTTAATGAGCTTCGTTTGAAAAAAGAAATAATTTGAAATAACTCATTAGCATACCGACCAGGGATGAAGAGAGATCTATGATCCAAATTTCCTATAAGAACATCCAGACAGGCACAATCCGGAATCCGCGCCAAAATTCACAGCTGATCCACGATCCACTGCGTTTTCAAAATCCGCGAATCCGCTCGATTTACCGCAAAAATCCACAATACGTGCGCTTTTTAAGGCCATATCCGTCGATCCGAAAACCTATTCACCCCCCTCATGCAGTCACTGACTGCCCATTATTTGTCAGTGTTTTCTTAGTTTGAACTCATACCGCCATCGGCTCAGTTGGTATGTCACGAGACCGTCTCGAGCTTGACCTTTGCTTACCTGGCTGGCTTTCACTGAAGCTATATAATTCGTGGACCGACCCTTTCCGAAAACGAGTATAAGGCGCGATTCTCACCAAAACCTTCTTCGCAAAACACTGCGTTCTGTCACGAAGAGCGAGCAATGTCGCGTTTCTCGTGCCCCAGTTTCCATGGTCTGTGCATGAAACTCATGGGACCATGAACCCCCTTTTGGCGACCAAAACGCTTGCATTTTATGACTTGGGCTCTCCTACGGAAGCCCGAGTAAAAACTGGACCAGCTGAATTGTGATTCTTTGGTTCGATTTCCTGTCGGGCAATGCTGCCGTGTCCAGGGGTTCAGCTAATATTTGCGCTGTCCGACGGGTACTCGGCTCTAAATTCAACCACAAACTTATAGTCTTTATATGAGAAGACCTGAATGTCTAACAAAGACCTAAATGTCGACAAAGTTCATTTTAGTTTTATTTTCCTTTCAGTACATGCACTGCAGAGTTGAAAGGCACCTGCTGACTGGATACGAGAGGCCATGATCATTATTTTGATTAGAACATCCATGCTGGACCGTGGTGTTATGGAAATTATAATTATGGTAATTATAACAGGAATGGATATTCATCCACGTGAGGATTACGATAATGCCGATGACGACCAAGACCACGACGACGACGGCGACGACGGCGACGACGACGGCGGCGACGACGACGACGACGACGACGACGACGATGATGACGATGATGATGACGATGATGATGACGATGATGATGACGATGATGATGATGATGATGACGTAGACGAAGAAAGACTTTGTAAGTACCAGTTTCACGTCCAGAATGGCGATTATTTTTGTATTCACTATGTTGTCTGTCATCATGTAAGCGGTCGCAAACTTCCCAAAGTAACGACCCTCCTTACTTTCGGAGTAGTAACCTTTCGGGCTTGTTACTTTTGGGACGTTGTTACGTTGCAATAAACAATATTGTGTGTACGTTTGGGAACTATCGGACGTCTGATGGTAGCCCTGTCCAAACGGAAAATGTTTGACGATCAAACACAATCAACTGATCAATTTTCGGTGACCATACAATTCCCGTTTGGACACCTTCTTTGGTCGTGTTTGAACTTGTTTGATAACATTTGAGGGACGACAAACATTTGGTCAAACATTGTGACACATTTTGTTCCTTTGGACGGTGATCAAACATATTTGATATCGTTTGGCCATTCAATATAACTTCAACATCAGTTTGGTCACAAAACAATGTTTGATCGCGTTTAGTTTCCAAACATTTCCCGTTCGGACAGGACTTAAAGCTAGCGTATTTGCCCTCGAGACGTCGCTTAAATTTCTGGGGGACCAACTACCAGGCGATAGTTCCTCGACAACAGAAACAGTAGAAAAACGGATTTATTTTTCTTTTTTAAAATCAGAGGAAGTCATAGAGGTCTAGATCTAATGTTCAGTTAACGCCTACAGTTTTTCCTTTTGCTAAACTAAAACTGTCATTCACTGTGATCTTGTTATCTTTGAACAGTATTGGTGGAAGGAACTCCAGATAAGTTGTGAGATGGACTCATTCCTCCCGGGAGATTTGACAAATTGTGAAAAAGGAACAAAAGTGATTATAATCTACGGCAAAATTACAACAACAAAGTTATAAGTAAACATAACGAATGGAAGCTTTGTTTTAGAAACATTTTAATAAGCTGCGTGCATTCAAAATCTGCGACTGAACAATTCATTTCTTAATATTTTGATTATTTAAAGGATTTTGCATGTAACTTATTCAAAAAGCTCCATATGTTGAATTGAAGAACTATTTTTTCCGTCTAAGAACAGTGACGTTAAAACTTATAAAGTATTATTTCATTTTGTACGTGGCTATGCGACTGAAATTAAAATGAAAATATTGAATATTTTGATTAGAAAAGGATCTAATTCGTAACTTATATTGCCCGGATAGGATGTTTATATACTTGGAAGAGCATTTATGCCATTGACACTAAATTAATATATGTACGTGGTTAATTTAAAAGATGTGAAGAATTTAGTAAGGTTTGTAAGCTAATAACTGAAGGTTGGAAAACCTAAGAAAATATTGTGAATGAAATGAGTCATCCATAGCTTGTACATTGGATATGGTTCGTAAACTTTTAGTAAGAGAATATTGGAAAAAAATTATTCATCCATAGCATGTAAGTTTGACCAGGAGCCATAATCGGGGACGACTATGGCTCCTGATTTGATATATATATTTTTTTAATCTGAAGACAGACGAGTTTTTACACCAGGATAAATTGTAAAGTTTGTAAAGTTCAGTTACACAGTGTTTTAGCCTTCACCCGTTTTACAATGTATATCTTAGAGAAACAGAATATTTTTAGTTTATGTTTATAAAGATATACAAATAAAAATTGCAATTATATTTCCGTCAGTTTGTGTGCATGTACCTTGTTGTACGACACCGCCGGTTCGGACCCGTCGCGATCCATTCGACACCAAGAAATTTTCGAACCTCATCCCGCAAAGTTTGGTTGAATGTATCGCGCCATAGGTTACTTAATTCCCGTATCATGTTTTAGCAGGAGCCATAATCGGGGACGGAGTCCGTAAGCGCGCGCTATTTCTGGTATTGGGGCTGTCCCTACCCAGGGATATGGGACAATTTTTCTATTTTTAGAACAAATTGCGCCATCGCCTGCGGCACACGCGCGTTTATGCTGCGAGGATTTTTGCGGATGTAGCGCGGGGAAATGGCGTCCGAAATTCCCGAAATGATACATTGATACTTTTGGCCCACAACTCAATATGTTCATGTCTGTTGGAATTTTACTTCAGTATTTTCGTCGTCTGAAGCTGCTCCAGTTTGAGTGTGTCGAATTTAGCTATGTGCCGCTTTATGATATCACTGACCAAGTTGTGTTCAGCTGCTTCTTTTAGTTTTGTTTTACAAGAGCTCTTAGCTCCTGTAAGTTTCACATATGTTGAAGATTAACAGCTTTTCCAAAGCACAGCGAAAAAATAGTTGGATATATGTAGATATAGCAGCGTTTCAGAACTTCAAAGTTTCCCTCCTCTTGCCACACGCTTGCGAGGATTTCGCCAGAGTCTATCTCGACCGAACAGTGAAAAAAAAAAATAATAATTGCAAGTTTGAGTTTCGCCTGAATTGTAAGCAACGCTTGATATTTTATCAAGGCCCAATAAGTGACAATAAAGTTTATGTCTGTAGATGCTGCTCAGTTTTGTTTGTGTAAAAATCCAATAAATTGTCTGTTGTCGATGAATAAGAGCGCCCGCCGATGCGTGTTTTGTACAGTCAGTAAAACATGACAAATTGGACTTCCCTACTTTCGTGTGAAAACGTACATCGAACTAATATAATATCTCTAGTTTTTAAATACGTTTAAGGTTGATAAATGTTTGAGAACATATCAAAGGCTTAGCTGACAATATGTGAATACAGCAGAAATAATCAGCAAAATTACAATGACGCTTTCTTTAATCAACTCGAATAACGATTTTGATTTTTTTTGGTTGAGTTATCAAAACTCCTTGTTTGTTTTATTTTCGCCGTGTAAAATTTCACTATGTTAAAGAAACACACATGATATTAGTAGCCTTTTGGCGTTGGTGAAAATTGCTGCAGCATCTCGGCACAAAAGACCACGAAATAAATCTTTGTCAAGGTTTGTTGACAATTGAAAACACCGACTCGGACTTGAAAGAGCACGCGCTGCACCATGCAAATGAGTTACTGATTGCACGCGTCAGACTTTCCTTTCAAAAACTTTTGCAAACTCGCCAAATAAACAGAAACCATAAGAAACTGTCTAAAACAGGGTTTGGTTATGATTAAGCATTTTTTGGGAAACTCACAAATTAACTCGATACCAGAGTAAAGAGTTCTCTTACATAACTTTTCTTCACAGAACAGACGCAAGAACTTTCGCGTACAACTAGCGCGAGCAGATATTATTCATTTACAGCGCGGAAAAAAACTCACCTTTTCATTAGCTCAGAGCATAAAACTACATATAAGA
The DNA here is from genome assembly GCF_042242905.1 of Orbicella faveolata. NCBI lineage: Eukaryota > Metazoa > Cnidaria > Anthozoa > Scleractinia > Merulinidae > Orbicella > Orbicella faveolata. The sequence goes on along the minus strand of NW_028301569.1, from coordinate 8,707,855 downwards.
GTCCTGGTTCTTATTCCCTGCCTTGTTCCCTGCCATCGCTGTGAAAAAATCTGCATGAGAATCTCGCATCTCTCACGACTGCTCACCATTTGATCACTCAACGTGACAACATCCACGCGAGAGCCCCCGACACGTGCGCGGATATATGACGTCAGGATGACGCAATTTGTTCTAAAAATAGAAAAATTGTCCCATATCATAGGTGCGCGCGGATCCCAAGACTTACGGTCTCCGTCCCCGATTATGGCTCCTGATTGTACCAAAGACTGGCTTTAAACTAATGAAACTTCACGAACGATCAGATATTGTTCATTAACCGAATTACTGAAAAAAAGTGCTTGATCTTTCGCAGAAATCGTCTTCTTCCAAAGATTTTTTTGCTTGATAATGCTTGGGGCCACTAAACTGAAAATTGAAACACGACTTATCAATACAAATGGCTTGTCTCCGTGTACTATTAAAAGAGTATTTTGTAAAGTGTCTTGACGACGTCGGTCTCGCATTGTTGCTCCTGGCTTGCGATTGGCCCCGTCCACACCGCGCCGGAGAAAAAACGGGATATTTTCCATCCGCACTACGCCGGAAAAATAATTTGAAAATGCAATAATCAGCGGTCATTTTGGATTTGTGTTTGAGGAAAACGCGGGCAGGGAAATCATATGATTATAGCGTCCACATCGTTTTCGAAAAACACCGTTCTTAGTGTTTTTAGTCCACACTAAACAGCAAGCCAGCGTTTTCAAATCTCTCGGGTGTAGTGGGGACAGGCCTTTGTGTGAGTTTTAATTACCTTCTTTAACATCTAGTCCCGTAGTGTTAGTAGGCCTAGAGGAGAGAAACTGAGTATATTGCAATGCAAACTCCCTAAAATAATTAGATCGGATTACCATGTGACAACGTGGGTAAGCTATATTTCGGCCACCATGCACATAACAAAGATTTCTATTACTTTTCGCTTGTCGATTTCACTGAAGGACAATATCTTCTCGAGTTAGTTTCAAGTCCCTGGAACTCGGAAATATGGTCCAGGCTCTTGGAATGTGAAATCAAATCTAAGAAGGGCGAACTCAAAGTTTACGCAGGCCGGACTCTGTTTCTTTGCAGTGTCTGAGTAAGCTATATTTCGGCCAGCATGCACATAACCAAGCTTGCGATTATTTTTCCCCTGTCGATTTTGATGAAGGAGAAGGCTTTCGGGAGTTACTTTCAACTCCCTGGAACTCGGAAATATGGTGCAAGCTCTTGGAAATCAAGTCTAACTAGGTCAACATTGCCAAAATCCATTTGCGATAAAACAACGGCGAAAAAGCGTTGATCTTTCCCCAAAACCATGTTTTTGGGCGTCGAAACAACTTTTCGCCATACATTTCCTTCTAGCGACTTTCAATGTTTGCCTCCTGACGATCCCAGAGTTCTTTTCGCAAACACGGGTATCCGATTACTGGCAACTCATTCGTTTGGATCGTTGCAGGGTGCCGCCAATAAATAAACCAAATACTTGTGCTTGTGTTACGCCTGAGTGGTACAGTCGAACCTTCCGTAAACGACCACCCAAAACATGAAGCCTAGGTGGTTGGTCACTAACGAGAGCTTAGATCAAATTGGGTCAAAATTTTGCCTTATTAGCATAGGGTAACTATGTCAGTGCCCATCTGATCTAAACCCATATAATAACTTTTAGTGGCTAAAGAGATCTTTTTTGAAATCAATGACCTACGGGTAATTCAGACATTTTCCTTTGTGCACAGAAGCCATTTTGAAACAGCACCTATAAGGTTCAGTTTCATGATTCAATTAGCATTGAACTGAGTGCAAAATTTTCTTTAGGACCTTTTGTTATCATTTATTGCCTTCTCTAATACTGATAGTGTAGAACGCGAGAAGTCAGTGATGTACGTTACGGGAAGTGTTAGTTTTCTCCATTCGAATCACACAAGCGCGGCTCGTGCCTTTTTTAAAGCAAAAGACGTTTGACCCACTATAGCGCCTGCATAGGCGCTTAAACGAAAATTTGAAGGGAAGTTTCTAAAGAGTTTTGAAAGACAGAAATATTGAGCGTTTTGGAGAACCCGTACAAGCCAACTGGACGAACAAAATTTTGTCACTGAATGCTTAGGAATAAATGCTAAGAGATTGAAGGGCGTTTCACTGTATTATCGCAGGTCAGATAACGTTTTGAAATCCACTTCCTTGAAAGCAGCCTCTGCTGGCGGAAAAAAAGAAAACCGTGGATGGTCCTATGGAAATTATTAATTGTATTTTCGATCTCTCCAATCAGCTTTCATTGCGTTCATAGCAAAATCAATACACACCAAGCGTTAGACTGTTTGCTACAGATGTCATGACTGAAGCAAATGGCTGATCAAAATACAACAACTGTACAACGGCGCAGTCGATTACATACCGCAAACGTTTGTGTAAGGCTTCAGTCACCACGGAAGTGTTGCGGTTAATGTTCAACAAAGAGAAAGGCCAAATCTGAACAATGACATCCTGATCTTTCAGTCAAAAATTGTGTGCATTGTACGAACTGGCGACACACCGTAAATGTTATAAAAAATCTAATTGTTTTGCATTTTACGTAAGCGAGCGGCCTGACATCCCGATACAGATAACTCGATATACAGTGTATACGGCCATTTGATATCCTAATTACTCGGGATGATTCTGTCCCCTTTTGCCCGGTCAAAACCCTTCTTAATTTTAAAGTACTGCAAGTTTCGAAGTAATAGACCTGCCCCTCTTTCTTATAATTCTGATCAGACACCTACTACTGTGTATCAATTTACTACCCAGCTTGTCCTATTTCATTTGCAATAGTGATTCGACTTTGGAAGTCATTTGTTTGAGGTTGAGAACGAGATCCTTTCAAAATCAATGACTAATGCTACGAGTAATTCAGACAGTCTTCTTTGTGCATAGAAGCTATTTCGAAAAAGCACTTATAGATTATTAGCGGGCATGGGGAGTCAGTTAGGCTGGAGAAGAGCAAAATTGTCCTTGAGACCTTTATTAATTATTGGCTGAGAGCGTGCAACACGAGAAGTCAGTAATGGAAATGTTTGTTTTCGTCATTCGAATCACACAACTGGATTACTTATGTGTTTATGCCAACGTACGATGTTTTAGCCTGGGTACGTGTGGAAGCGTAAAAGTTGGGCGCGTGTAGGAGCAAAAGAACATGAAGTGCATCCATACAGGGACCTTTACGGTCATGGCTTGTCAAGCACATTGCCTCAAAAGATCACCGGCGAATGTGATAATTTTCTGTTTATGAATGGAAGCAGTTGCCTGGTTTTCTAAAAGACCATAAAATAATAACGTACCAACGTGTTACAGCCTAGACGAGAGGGCATTAAGTTTCTGTTTGCCCGCTTGAAGAACATTAGCCCATTAGCTTGTGTAATTTTAATCATTGCATGAGACATGGGTTCATTCGTCAATATACCGCGATAGGAGGTTCGAGGGAAAAACATCACAGGCTAATATCGACCGAACTGAAGTTTTTTTTCTTTTTTTTTTTTTTAATTCAGTGCCATTTATTTATATTCTTGGTATCTTGTTGACTCGGGAGAAGACTTGAATGTCATGTAAAAGCTCTATGCACGCTCGTCGTATCTTTTGACGCTAAGCACATTTACCCTCGGCCGAAAAGGAGGAACCGGAATTTTGAATACCAACACTTTTTTTATTTCGCTGGTGGAAGTTTTGATTTGACGACTGTGTTTCTTCATCTCAGGGTCATTGCCAGACCTAACGCATTTTTGCATCCAGGTTAAGCCGCAAATCATCTTTCAATTGAGACAAAATTCGTCGTTATGCTTATAATTCTTGGGCGTATTGTGTCAACATTTGGATAACTTTTCCGCCAATTTAAATTATTTTCTGACTTCCTGAGAAACCAAAGCTGGCAGACTTTTGATGTGTCTTAGTAAAGTGGAACCCCGTTGGTCACCAACCATGCCAATATTTGGCGGTATTAACGGGGTAGGGTCAAATTTCGTGACTGGTCCAAATTAAGTAACATATTTACAGCAGAAGCTAACAGATATATTACAATTGCAATTCTAAATAACTGTTCTTTAATAAGCATTCCGAATGCAGATATAATTTTTAAAAATTGAAACTTCAATCACTACATACAATATTAACAATGGAAAGATGAACATACATGATAACTGGTTAGAGTGGCCGTACAAACGGGGTATATAATTATAAAGGATTATACAGGTTGGGATTCCAGAATGTTGCCATTGGCCGTATTAACGAAGTGACCGCATTAACAGGGTTTTCTTATGAGAAAATGTTTGGTCATTTCGTCGGGACACAAAAAAGTGGTTGTAATAACGAGGTGACCGTAAGGCTGGGTTCCACTGTGGAGCAAAAATTTGAATGGGAGTTCCAAAACACTTTTGAAAGACCGACAAGTCCAGGTTGTTAAAGAGCCGGCAATAAACACAAAGGTCACCTGGACAAACAAAAATATTGTCACTGGGTGATTAAGAATAAATGCTATGTGATTGAACGTCATTATCTCTACATTAAACTAGATCAATAACGTTTTGAAACCACTTTGTCGAAACAAGCTTATTCTCTGTACTTCAATCCCTTCAGTCACTGTGCTCTTCTGTCTGAGTACATATCATTGTTCGTCACATCAAGCTTTATACTATTTCTGACTCGCCTAAAGCCGGATATGACTGGTCATGATCAAAATACAACAACGTTAATTACGCATTACAACTTCGGCCTTTTGATACGCCACCTCGAAGTATTCAAGGAGGTGTCAACAGGATATCGCGCATTTACAGCTTAAAGTACCAGTAAAAGTTGAGCCGCTTAAGAAGGTATGTTTACATTTGAGCTTTTACCAAGGTAAACAGTTACTAAGGTCAAGTTACTTAACCTTGGTACATTCGTACAGTGTTTATACCGGCTCAAATAACTCATGTTGATCTTTCCACATTCGCGCGCGCTGCATTATCAACCTCATGAAATCGAACTTGGACGAGGATCCCACCGCAGTCGAACAGGAGCAAATTGAGGTGCCATCATTTTCATAGGCGAGGACCTCATTCCATAATATTGCGGCGAAAATTCAGCTGCTTGATCATACCCAGAGTATGCATGGATACGTTATATATGCAGCATCCTTCCTGGTGGCAAAGTATATCGACAATAATTACACAACATAGCATCGAAGTTTATCTAGAGAAAGTTGTAAATAATACTGAGAAAGAAAAATAAAATGCTCTCTTTACGTGACGGATTGTTCGATGTAAGAAGATCGATCCAGTCTTTTCACGTTATCTGTCATGTTCGCCTAGTCAAAACTGGAAAAAAGACGCTTTGCTTTGTCGACAATCGTACAATCTGCTCACTGCGGGGAATATTACGCCGCCACAAGCGGATATATCTGTCATCTTGACCTTGGTTATCAACCGTAACCATGCCCGATCACAGGGTAATTACAACTTTTACCTCGGTTAAGTTTCTTTTGTCTTTTACGACATTTACCAAAGAATCAGTTGGCGTTTACACACGGAAAATGTTTACCTAGCTAAGTAAACTCTGATACCTCGGTAAATCGTTCAAGTCTAAACACTATAAACTCCAACTTCCCAGGATGTTATCAAAAAAAAGACAAAACAAAGCGGCAATTAGGACATGTTACCTTGAAACTGTCGGAAACTTTTGTGAAAGACGACTCAACACCGCGGGAGTATTGCGGCCGAAACATTGGACAAAGGTTAAGCGTGGACAAATAAGCCGACCGATGCTTTGTAGAAAGACTCCTGTAAATGTTGTTGAAACGATAATGTTATTACTGCACATTGACGTAAATAATCGGCTTGATATCCCGAAAAAGATATAGCCCGATATGACAGATTGGCTATCAGTGCATCCCGTTATCATCGGAAAATGACTTCAAAGTAACATAAACTTTTTGTCACTTTGAGGTGAGCCGGACAAGAGTGCACTCTAAAACCATTGTCGCTCTTTACCACCTTAGCTTGTTCTGCGGAAAACTAGTACTTGAGGTAAGTCTTCCAAGACTGATAGAAAGCACTTGATGTCTTGTTTGAGAACTAACTAAAACAAAATTGACAAATCAAAGGGAGGAACGACGAAAGGAATTTTAGTTGATTTACTTTTCTCAATCATAATACTTGAATAAAATCTTAAAGTTGTTGTCACTGACTTAAAAATCTTAAAATAGACGTTTCGGCTAAAATACTATAACCTTCTTCAGTGGTGAAATGAATGTTAACGGCGTCTAAATGTAAATGAGATGTTTATAAGAATGTGAGGAACTCGCTAGGGATTAATTTAGCATTTTGTAAATGTCTGGAATATGTGCGTGGTCATTAATTGAGTTCGGTTCGCGAATGGAATGCCACGCTTCCAAGAACAATCCACGCGACCACGAGGGACAGCGGTCTATGACCTTGACATTATTAAAATCAAATTCGTGGTTGTTTTTCATACAATGTTGCGCCAAAAGAGAGTTCTTGTCACATGTGAGGACGGCTCTTTTGTGTTCTTTTGTTCTGGATCTCAGTGCTCTGGATGTTTGACCGATGTAAAGTTTTTCACAGTTTTTACAATTGATTTTATACACGACACCAGTTGACAGGTCTTGATCGAATTTGTCCTTCGGTTTCTTCAGGATCAAACCAACCGTCTTGACGGGTTTATGAGCAACATTTACGTCGAATTGTCCTAAGGTTCTTGCAATTTTTTCAGAGATTCCTTGAAAATATGGCAGAGTAACAAAGCCTCTGTGGCTTTGTGGCTGATTATTTTGGGCCTGATTTAATGCTTTAGGTGGTTTGGTTCTTTGGCAGCTTTTTAAGAATTGGTCCTTGTAACCATTGGTTTTGAGTGCGTCCACCACGTGTTGTACTTCGGACTTTTTGTTTTCGTACAGATATGTCGACGATAGCCATGTTTGCCTCGTCCGTGAGCATCTTACTGAATTTCACTCCCATCTTAACTCGATCAACCAGCAATGTTCGCCAATGTCCTCTTTGCCCAAAACTCTTTCAGTAACAACTTCCTTTTACACGCTTAATCTAACAAAAGAATTAATGGTATGTTTTGTCAAGTAATGTGGTATTTAGACAATCTCGTAGTCGACCTTGTACTGGGATGATAGATTTTAAAATGATAAACATTGGGTGGGCGTATGTTATGAGTGGCTTGCGTGTATTCCGCCTTCAAAAAAATTAGTTCTTGTGTTTTTTAGTCAGTCAAAACAGTCGGTACAACACAAAAGTTCATCGGCGATAAAGAGTTTCTATATATGTGATAATGTAATTTTTGCATATGAAAGTAATATTCACATATTGAGAACATGGCGTATTTTTGTCGTTCTGTATAATTATGTGACCCTCCACGGGAAAACAGGGATAAAGGTGATAGCACGCTCACAACACGCTAACACAGCACACTTAGTGTGTCATAAGACACGCTTTATGCGCATATTTAATTCTTAGCACAATGAAGGACACACAACGATTTGTTTCGATGTTAACATGCTAAACCTTTTGTTTTGATTAGCGTGCTAACCGTAACACGCTTAGTGTGTGAGTTAGCACGCTAGAACACGCTAGAACAAGCTAGAGCTAAAAGGAACACGGCAGAAAGTTTGCGATCTCGCTCTCCAAAAAGTTGGAATTTTATTATTTTACTCTAAACGCTTCTAAATTAGCAACAATTAATAACGAGCGACAAAGAACGGGAGAAAAACTTGGCATCCTTGTTGGACAACGAACAAAAGACACTATTATTCTGGATAACTTCAAACACAAGTTGAACATTTTTAAACAAACTGATCACCTTCCTTCCTTTAGAAAGAAATACAGCCAAAGAAAAAGTTGCTGTCTCTGATTCTCAACTCTCTCTGTACGCATACGGCGTTGGTTACACGTGTTGGGAAGTTAAATGATGCAACTAAAGTTAAGTTTTCCAATGTAAAGTGTAAGCCATAAAAAACTAAACCCTGTTGTAGTCATATTTGGATAGTTTAGTTCGGTTCGTTCGAGAAGAGCAATTTTACCACCGCTAGTGGGAAGATTTTGGTCACGTGCTAGGCAACGAGTTGGGAACGTCTCAAATTTCATTCGCGAACAAAATAACTTTACAGACACGGATGCCTTTGCTTTTTGTTGGTTCATAATTTATTTTCATCCGTTTTGTAACGGTAACTTTTTTCGGTTAGTTCTGAATTCATAGATACTGGGGGTTCGCGATCAATTTTTCCTTTTCGGCTAGATGGAAACGAAGCAGACTGGGAAACGGCGTGAATTGACGTCCCGGAGTCCAAAAGTGCGTAAAAGCAAGTTGTTTTGTTTTGGCATCTTGTTCGTCGATTTCTGTGTACCAAACGTGAAAAGAACAACAAACATCTTGACATCTGCCAAGCAATAACGCCAACAAAGAAAGGTTCTGTGACAAAACCGGGACCTTTGTATGTGGAATTGTTTGTTTTGATTTGAACATTGTGCAAATGTAAAGCGTCACGAAAAGCTGAATCTGATCGGATTCCCCTTGACGTTTGAACGGCTGATTTTTTTGTCGTGAACAGATAGCAGCAACCGTTCGAACGGCATCCTATCTTGAACGGATAACACATGGCAAGCGAACGGTTTTTCTCATGAGAGGTCAGATTTACTGTTCAATGTTTATAATTTAATTTCTTTTTAATTGAAGCGGCGGCAAGAATTGTGCTTCACAAGACAGATAAACATGACAACTGAATCTCGCCTTCTGTCGAAACGGCAACACAACAACAAATACAAGGACGAGTTACAATCAAATCCGGGAAATTGCAGTACTGTTATTTTTTACACACACTTGACCGACACACTTCATTTCAATTGCGGTTGCGGTAAATAAACGGTAAGTAATTGTGTTGATCGATGAGCAACCGCAATGTTCGCCAGTGTTCTCTTTGCCCAAAACTCTTTCAGCACAGTATTTGAAAGTATCGCCCTTTAAGCTTGCTGTGCTATTTCGCCATCTTTTGTTTTCGAAGTTTAACACGCTTCTTTGTTTGACTGCATTGTTAGTGTGTGCACGCTTATTGTTCCTAGTGTGTCCAACCAAACTAAAGAGTTTACTAATGAAGTGTGCTCCTGAACGCGCTTTAAGCGTGCTAAAGTCAAATTCTTTTATTTCAGAGTGGAAGCGTGTTGTGAGCGTGCTATCACCTTTATCCCTGTTTTCCTGTGGAGGGTCACATATTGAAAGAATCACATAATATGTGTTTGTCTGAGCGCCGTACATATGAGGTTTAAAAAAACAGAATCTTTTTTGCATATGAAAGTAATATTCACATATTGAGAACATGGCGTAATTTTTGTCGTTCTGTATATTGAAAGAATCACATGTGTGTTTGTCTGAGCGCCGTACATATAAGGTTTTTAAAAAAAACCCCTGTGTTAAAAACGCAATTAGTGGGAAGACAAAAATAAACTGAACATTCAAAACAATTTCCTGATTAGATTCAGCATATAAAAGGAAACTCATAATAAATGATGCTTTGTGTTTTCCGGTGTTCGCTGGTATGTTATTGAGATGATCACGTTGCAGTCGACGTTGTACTGGGATAGTAGATTTTAAAATGATAAGCATTGATACAGCTCACATGAATTCACAGTCAAGGGTTAATCGGGTTATCACCCATCTGTGGCTTAAAAAACTCACTAAGTTTAGTTATGTCTTCCCCAAACAAAAGGGATTATTTTAACGCCACGCGCATTGACCTGGCATGTTTTAGCTAAAACGCTTAGCTTTGAAATGTGAGGAATCATGATAAAAGGCTTAGCAAACGACATTCTCGTATAAACAGGCGACAAGAAGGAGATAATTAAATCTGGTTTAGATTGATTCAATGCAAACCAAGCGGTCCTGAAGGCCGGTAAACACAGGACAGTCAAGAGACTACGATCTCATAGTCTCTTGGTATAGTCCCCACGGTATAGTGCAATGCCGAATTCTCGAATCCTCGATTTTTCGAACCTCGAACCAAACGTTGTTTCCCTCCCATCAGTCGAACACTGTAAGTTTACCCCCGATTTCTCGAACTACCTGATTTTTCAAACTGCTCTTCGTATCCCTTGGGGATTTGAGAAATCTGGATTCCACTTTACTTGCATAAGATAAGCTGGCTCTTGAGGAAACAGAGAAAAAGACAAATTATTTCTGCTCAATATAGCACCCTTTTAAGGAGACGCAATACAAGCGATACTGCATGGTTGTTAACTTGCAGCCTTTTGGAAAGTAAACTTATTATTGAATGCTATAAACAGGTGCTTAGACAAGTGCTAGGCAAAGTTGACGGAGCAGTTTCTGAGGGTAAACGTCGTAAATTCGTCAGTTTTCGTTCTCAACACTGATAAAGGCACACGTAGCGCTGCGGGATGAATGCGCAGAGGGCAAGCAGGCCACTTGCAATTATCTGAAATAAGATGGAATCAAATCAAATCTAATTGAAAGATGGATCAAGGCTTTTTAAAATCAAGGTACCGTACGCACTAGGTTGACAAGATTTGTTTGGCTCTGCCAAAAATGTCGAGAGATTTTGTTTCCACCAAATTTTTATGTTAATCGTGTACGCACTTGAAAACAGTAAAATATTTGACAACCGCAAGTGCCGATTACGTTGATTGTATAGACTCTAAAGAGTGGGATCAAATTTGCTTGATTGACATTTTCAGTCAGATTAACGCCTGCACATTGTAAAATCTGATGGTTTTGACGCTTCACAAAACTTTGTCCTTCTCCTAGGCAGGACGACGGCTCCTTTCAAGTTTGGTACGGCTTGACAAAATTTTGGGGGAAAGAAATTAAAAACGCCGAGCGCATTTGTAGAACTGAACTAATGACAAATATTTTTGCCAGAGAAACAAAAATTTGCCTAGTGCTTTCGGGCGCACTGAGTAAATTTGTACATCCCTATGCACCTAACCAAATACACATCTGTATGCAAACCACCAGAGTCAGCCGAGTACAAGTACTTGTGGTTAACAAATATTTTGCTGTGTCTCAGTGCGCCCACGCTTGATAAATTTTGTCGAGATTTTTGGAAGGGCCAAGCAAATTTTGTCACTGTCCAGTGCGTCCGGACCCATATACAGCTTGACTTAGCATCTAGCTGTTGGCGTTTGACTGGTCAACGTTGAACACGATACGACTCTGAGGTAAGTTTAGAAAATCCAACGGAGCCGTATTAACCGTTCCTTTTAATATATCTCTCTAGAACAGTAAATCCTTTAGTGAACCTGTATCATCGCTTATAACTGTGTCAATTAATTAGTACTGTTTGGAAAATACTGAAAAAACAAATAGCTTTAAATTTGTCAAACAATACTTATAATATAATGTTGCCATCAGAGTACTGAGAAAGTTCAATGTTTTGTTTTCTCAACTTTATCAAGTTTAACATTACAATGGGTTTTCAAAGCGACAGGGGGTTATGCTAATGAAATTACTGCGAAGGCCAGCTTACACCGTTCAGTTTATGGAAACCTCGAGCTCGCAGGATAATTTTTAACTGAAAAAAACATGCTTCATTACAAAGGGATTACTTCCAGTTTACTCAAATACTTGTCATATGTATACCGGTACATTTAGAGTTGTTTAATAATAACTAGCCTGCGAGCTGCGAGCGGGCTAACCTTGGAGTCACGCGCGAACGGCAAGAGTGAGTTCGCGAGCGAAGCACGGTCTGCGTCTACTACCCAACTGGGTGAGCTTGATTTCAGGCTAAATAATCACGAGAGGCGATTTAATTTGTACAAATTCTAAACTACACGGTTAACTTTTTCTGTGGTTTATTTTATAACGAGGATTTCAATTCTGCATAGTAAGTGTTTCCTGATCATCTTGCTCCAATTTGGATCGTTGCAGGGTGCCGCCGATAAATAAACCCAATACTAATAGGTCCAGTGAATGCGCAACAATTTTTTCAACTTCTGGGGCCTGTTTCTCGAAGGTTCCGAAATGTTTTCGCACCCGGAAAACCATAGCAAAATCTCCAACCTTATGATTACACGACTGTTTTATTTTCATATTCTTAATATAACCAGAAGTTCCCTTCATACAAGAAGTTTCAGGCGTATACACCTTTCCGTTCTTAGATACAGATTAACTGAAAATGACTTTGCGGGCCCGAAAAGTTTCCGGGACTTTCGAGAAACAGGCCTCTGGACCGCTAAAAGAAAAACAAACAATTTCCAATGCCATTTTAAAATGCAAATGGACTGAACATGGAATGTCAGACAGGTAATTTGATAAGCTTCTACAGTTTCTATGTAAAGAAAGGAGCTTAAAAAACACACGTCAAGTCTTTCCTGTCGGGAGCGCGATCGATAACAACACCGTGTTCACAATATAGTCTGAACTGTGAAGGACTAATACGATGATCGGAAAATCTTTGTAGCTTTCATTACACTGATCTCAGCTCATTACATTTATCGCATCGTAGGTGAGTCAGGTTAAATTGATATTTCTCTATTTAGGCTATCTATTGTGCTTAAGTGTTCGCTTGAACGGGATCCCGCTAAATCGAACTCGGTTATTTTGAAGTCCTCGTTATTTCGAACTCAAAACCACTTTCCTTGGATTTGCCCATCAGTCATTTACTCTCGGTTATTTCGATCTCCCGCTATTTCGAAGTGTTTTTCGTTTCCCCTGTGAGTATGAAATAGCGGGGTTCAACTGTATTTCGTCTTGGGCTGAATATAATAGGAAAATTAAGCAACGCCGAGGAAAACGCCTAGTCAAAAAATGAATTTATAATTTACCAGCGAAATTCGCAACAGCGTCTAGATTCGTTAACTCCTCCAATGGCTCTAAAAACGTGCTCAGGCTAAATATGCAATGACAGCATTCATGCCAAATGGAAATACGAAAACTCAGCCGTCGTCGTTCGCGTTCCTCAGACAACGCCGAACTTGGTCATTTCACGTTCTTGTTGCAGAAGACGACAAAGAAATGTCTAAAGATTTATAACGCACGTGCACAACTATTGCACTGTTTTGCTCATTTTTGCCGTCGTCGTCGTGGTTTGCTTAAGCTCCCTATTATAATCCTGCTGGCTTATATAGAAATGTTTCCTCGGTTATTTAGGTTCCATATCATGTTTTAGATGTCTTTAGAGTACATTGCGTAGCCCATGGTACTTTTCATGACGTTGGCAATTACAGTAGCCTGCGAACAGGCTCCCGGCGAGGACGGAAAAAAATTTCGGCGAGCGCGAAACAGAAGAATTTGGAGAGCAAAGCGATCGGGGCGGGGACTCACCGGGAACCTGTTCGAAGGCTACTATTACAGTCATAACATAGGTGGGAAGACTTGTCAGACTTGTCAGATTTTTTGTAAAGTCCATCTGAATGGTATTATCCGTTTAGGTGATAATAATGATAATACTAACTTAATTCAGTGGCATGTCAGTTGCTTTAGCCGAAGGATAACCCCCTTCTAATAGAGGACGCCTGCCAAAAAAATCAAGTTATTATTCCTTCTAAATCTTTATAACTAGCACGGCCGGTTAATTGTTTAATGAGTCCAGAGGAGCGTTAAGTCAATTGATTAGTACTGTTGAGAAAATACAAATAGTTTAGTTTTAATTTTTGGCTCGGCTACTAGGCAGATCAGTGACATTTTAGCGGCTTTGTTTCCCAGCTTTAACATATCATAGCATTTCAAAGCTGACGCGCTAAGCCGAACGAGTCATGAAAGCGCGTCGAGAGTAAATTAATTACAGTAAGAAAGAGTGGCCGTCTGATGATCAATAGACTTGATAGCAGTGATCGATCTTTAAAAACTTAAATATTTTTCTTTCATAGTTCCGTCAGGGGCTTATCGTGCTAAAACAATTCGATGACGGCTTCTTCTCGGTTTCAATCGATCGAAACTTTGAGCTCGCCAGCCAGTTTTTGATTGAAAAGAAAAAAAAAGAAAGAAATAGCTCATTGCAAATGTCAATAAATCCTTAGATATACGGCAAACATTTCGGCCGGTTTATTTAAAATAAGGATACCGATAGTAACCTTATCATATTGCGAGGAGTTGCACCGTCGCATTAGCTTAGAAATCGAATACACCGAATACAAAAAAAAATACTCCTCGGATAGACAACAACATGCAACTCGCGCCACCCAGGAGATTATTTTCATTTTCGCGTCATGAAACCGTAAACCAATGGAACATTACACATGTCAGGAAATTGCATTTAAATAGATCCGTGAGTGATTTGTTTCCTGTGTTTAGATAATAATTCTTAAGACACGTCTCGGAAGACACCTTTTATCGCACAGTTTTTGTTTATTTGGAGTAAGATAATCTCTGATTAAGAGATCTTTAAGTGATTTGTCTGTGGCTTGGATTATCCTTTTCATCTGATGGCATTAATGACCCAATTTTCGGTAGGAAAGAGGGAATTAAAGAACCTCTTTAAAAATACTGTAGTTGTAGTCAGGCATAGTAATAAAATCTTAAAAGTTATTGTCACTGACTTAAAAATCTTAAAATAGACGTTTCGGCTAAAATACTATAACCTTCTTCAGTGATGAAATGAATGTTAACGGCGTCTAAATGTAAATGAGATGTTTATAAGAATTTGAGGAACTCGCTAGGGATTAATTTAGCATTTTGTCTGAAGAAGGTTATAGGATTTTAGCCGAAACGTCTATTCTAAGATTTTTAAGTCAGTGACAATAACTTTTAAGATTTTAAAGAACCTCTTATCACGTAGTCGAGTACTTTTCTATCCACCGTGTTGGGGATTTGAATTCTGTAACAAAACAAAATTCTGAACTCTGTTTCAATAAGGCAAGACGTCTCGCCTGCAAAATGTGTATACTTTTCAATGAACGGAATCACTGATGGAAAAGAAGGTCAGCCCGGTAAAGTTTATGTTATGAATCAAAGGAGTGTTAATGATTGGGTGGGCGTATGTTATGACTGGCTTGAGTTGAGTACTCCGCCTTCATAAAAATTAGTTCTTGTGTTTCGTCCAGTTGTTCGAAGTTGGAAGCCACGGAACCAGCATCGCGCCTAAGTCGCCAAAAACGGGAGACTCACGTGATTTGAGCCTCAAGACATCTTGTCAATTTCAGTTATGTTAGCTTAATGTGTCTACAAATAAGGTTTTAAAAAAACCCTGTGTTTAAAACGCAATTAGCGGAAAGATAAAAATAAACTGAACATTCAAAACAATTTCCTGATCAGACTCAGCGTATAAAGGAAACTCATAATAAATGATGGTTTGTGTTTTTCGGTCAAGTTTGCTGATCTGTTATTGAGATGATCTTGTTGCAGTTGACGTTGTACTGGGATAGTAGATTTTAAAATGATAAACATTGATACAGCTCACATGAATTCACAGTCGAGGGTTAATCGGGTTATCGCCCATCTGTGGCTTAAAAACTCACTAAGTTTAGTTATGCCCTCCCCAAACAAAAGGGATTATTTTAATGTCACGCGCATTGACTTGTGGCTATTTAGCTAAAACGCTTAGCTTCGAAATATGCGGAATTTTGGTAAAAGGGTTAGGAAACGACATTCTCGTATAAACAGCCGACCAGAAGGAGATAATTAAATCTGGTTTAGATTGATTCAATACAAACCAAGCAGTCCTGAGGGCCGGTAAACACAGTGCAGTCACGAGACTACGACCTCATAGTCTCTTGGTATAGTGGAATGCGGAATTCTCGAATCCTCGATTTTTCGAAACTCGAACCAAACGTTGTTTCCCTCCTATCAGTCGAACATTATAATTTTACCCCCGATCGATTTCTCGAACTACCTGATTTTTCAAACTGCTCTTCGTAACCCTTGGAGATTTGAGAAATCGGGATTCCACTTTACTTGCATTAAAGATAAGCTGGCTTTTGAGGAAAACGAAAAAAAGGCAAATTATTTCTGCTCAATAGCATCCTTTTAAGGAGACGCAATAAAAGCGACACTGGTTGTTAACTTGCAGCCTTTTGGAAAGCAAACTTATTATTGAATGCTATAAACACGTGCTTAGACAAGCGCTGGGCAAAGTTGATAGAGCAGTTTCTGAGGGTAAAAATCGTAAATTTGTCAGTTTTCGTTCTCAACACTGATAAAGGCACACGTAGCGCTGCGGGATGAATGCACAGAGGGCAAGCAGGTCACTTGCAATTATCTGAAATAAGATGGAATCAAATCGAATCTAATTGAAAGATGGATCAAGGCTTTTTAAAATTAAGGTACCGTACGCACTACGTTGACAAGATTTGTTTGGCTCTGCCAAAAAATATCGACAGATTTTGTCTCCCCCAAATTTTGAATTTGTTAATCGCGTACGCTCTTGAAAACATTAAAATATTTGATAACAGCAAGTGTCGATCACGTTGATTGTATAGACTCTAAAGAGCGGGATCAAATTTGCTTGATTGACATTTTCAGTCAGATTTTAATCTGACTGAAAATTGTAAAATCTGCAGATGGTTTTGACGCTTGACAAAAATTGGTCCTTGCCCGAGGCAGGACGACGGCTCCTTTGAAGTTTGGTACGGCTTGACAAAATTTTGGTGGGAAGAATTTAATAACACCGTGCGTACTTGTGGAACTGAACTAATGACAAATATTTTTGCCAGAGAAACAAAAATTTGCCCAGTGCGTCCGGGCCAATTTGTACATCCCTATGCAACCGACCAAATACACCGCCGAGTACGTGTACAAGTACGTGTACAAGTACTTGTGGTTAACAAATATTTTGCTGTGTCTCAGTGCGCCCACGCTTGATAAATTTTGTCGAAATTTTTGGAAGGGCCAAACAAAATAATTTTGTCACTGTCCAGTGCGTCCGGACCCATATACAGCTTGACTTAGCATCTAGCTGTTGGCGTTTGACTGGTCAACATTGAACACGATACGACTCTGAGATAAGTTTAGAAAATCCTACGGAGCGATATTAACCCTTCCTTTTAATATATCTCTCTAGAGCAGTAAATCTCTTAGTGAACCTGTATCATCGCTTATAACTGTGTCAAATAATTAGTACTGTTTGGAAAATACTGAAAAAACAAATAGCTTTAAATTTGTCAAACAATACTTATAATATAATGTTGCCATCAGAGTACTGAGAAAGTTCAATGTTTTGTTTTCTCAACTTTATCAAGTTTAACATTACTACGGGTTCTCAAGGCGACAGGGGGTTATGCTAGTGAAATTACTGCGAAGGCCAGCTTACACCGTTCAGTTTATGGAAACCTCGAGCTCGCAGGATAATTTTTAACTGAAAAAAACATGCTTCATTACAAAGGGATTACTTCAAGTTTACTCAAATACTTGTCATATGTATACATTTACATTTAGAGTTGTTTAATAATAACTAGCCTGCGAGCTGCGAGCGGGCTAACCTTGGAGTCACGCGCGAACGGCAAGAGTGAATTCGCGAGCAAAGCACGGTCTGCGTCTACTTCCCAACTGGGTGAGCTTGTTTTCAGGCTAAATAATCACGAGAGGCGATTTAATTTGGACAAATTCTAAACTACATGGTTAACTTTTTCTGTGGTTTATTTTATAACGATGATTTTAATTCTGCATAGTGAGGGTTTCCTAATCGTCTTGCTCCAATTTGGATCGTTACAGGGTGCCGCCGATAAATAAACCCAATACTAATAGGTCCAGTAAATGCTTTAGCCTGGTTATCACTAGCGACGCAAGCACAAACGCAAGCAATAGGAATGACCCGATTGAAAACGAAATTCGACGCAAACACAAGCACAAGCAAAATCATCCGAACATTTCAAACTGTTTAGGGGCGAGGTAATCTGGATCCAGTGTTTTCATTCGCTAAACTTAACTTCCTTGTGCTTGTGTTACGCCTGAGCGGTACAGTCGAATCTCCTGTAAACGACCACCCAAAATATCAAGCCTAGGTGGTCGCTTACGGGGGTTGATCACTAACGAGAGCTTAGATCAAATTGGGTCAAAATTTTGCCTTAATAGCATATGGTAACTATGTCAGTGCCCATCTAAACCCATATAATAATTATAATATAATATTACTATAATATTACTTTTATAATATTACTGTTATCATTAGCAATATTCAGAACTGGGGGTTTACTGAATCGTCAGACAGGAGCTGCGACTTCACTCTCATTCCTTAATCCTTATATCCTTGTACGAGCCTTCGCCTGTTGGTGAAGTCGGTCAGACAGGAGCAGCAGCTTTACTAGCTCCCTTTAACTTCTATGATTTATTCTTCCACAGAATAATTAGTAGAACGTGCTCTTTAATTTTTCATTGAAGCCGGTCAGGCAAGGGCTGCGGTTTCACGCTTGTCTGTTAAGACTACACAGGCCTGTTGCTAGAAATTTCTTTATATCATTAGGCACAACATAAAGAGTAAGCCTCATGTTATTCGACTTATTCCGCCACGCTGACTCTGCTTTTATCTTGGTGGGGCACGTAGGCCTACTCTGGGACCTTAAGTCGCCTTAAGTCGCCTTAAGTCGCCTTAAGTTGCTATCGGTTACGCAATGTCAAAAAGGTTTCAACACACTCAAATTGCCCCTGTAGAAGGTTATTAGACTTGTAACTGTCATTTTAGGGTAAACTCCACTCTAACCCTATGGAGGAGGAGGCACGATGACCCAATTGTTGGTGCAATGGACCCATATTGTGGATCACTGCATTGTGTTCATACTCTCATTGTGCCTCTCTTCACCAAGATGTATAAATGGGTACTGGATACGGAACAGGGGGGGGGGGGGGGCGGGAGGGTGCAGCAGAGATAACCTTGATAGGCGTGCTTTTAATTTTTTTTCTTTTTTGACACTCGTTCCCAATGCATTGGAGCCATCTAACCCCCCACCCCTTATACATAAAAAAACCTAATATTATTATGGTCCTGCACCTCTCTAGCCCCCATATATGCATGTTAGCAGGAATAATTTCTACATGTGGACAATACTTAAATAGGAATGACAATCTCATGTATACTCTCACACAGATGGCTTTTTATTTCTATTAAGTTTTATTTTTTTTTCTTGTATTTCATCATAAAAGAGTTAATGAAAAAAGATGACACTCTGTGTTATCATTAGGAAATATATTAAATATGGAAGGATATAACAAATGACTATACTCAATAACTTCATTTAAGCTTATTAATTTTTGTACGATATTTCTGAATCAAATCTTCCGAAGACCTACAGTGTATAATTAATAAACAACAACAGTGAGAGGTGTTCCAGATCATCGAGATGAAAAGAAAAAAACAGAAAGATATTTCTGGGTTAAGGCTCAATTCTCTCTAGTCACTTTTACACTGAGCAGTAAAAATATGGTCATCCAAAGTCAACTGAACCGAACCGAGTCTACTCTTTAAATACTTTACTTACCCAGTGTAATTAATGCATAAATTTATGAAAAATAGAAGAAACTGACTGGGAACAGAGTAGCGTCGAAATGTTACTGAATTAAATCCCCTTCGGCAAAAGAGAGGAAAAAAACTTCCTTGTCGGAAGTGATATCCAGAAAGTTTCCGATTAAGATATCTGTCATTTCTGGGTAAGGTTATCCTTTTCACACTGCATTGCAACAAAAGAATCTTTCATCGCGTGGCCAGGCACTTTTCAATCCACCACGTTGCGTCCGAATTTGAACTCTGCAATCAAATGAAAGAATCCCGTTTTCAAATAAAAGAATCCCGAGATTACAGAATAATTTTTATTCACGATGGCAAAAATTACTGCCCTTTGCAAATATTTAACTTGCGCAACAATTTTTTCAACTTCTGGGGCCTGTTTCTCGAAGGTTCCGAAATGTTTTCGCACCCGGAAAGCCGTAGCAAAATCTCCAACCTTATGATTACACGGCTGATTTATTTGCATATTCTTAATATAACCAGAAGTTCCCTTCATACAAGAAGTTTCAGGCGTATACGTCTTTCCGTTCTTAGATACTGATTAACTAAAAATGACTTTGCGGGCCCGAAAAGTTTCCGGGACTTTCGAGAAACAGGCCCCTGAACCGCTAAAAGAAAAACAAACAATTTCCAATGCCATTTTAAAATGCAAATGGACTGAACATGGAATGTCAGACAGGTAATTTGATAAGCTTCTACAGTTTCTATGTAAAGAAAGGAGCTTAAAAAACACACGTCAAGTCTTTCCTGTCGGGAGCGCGATCGATAACAACACCGTGTTCACAATATAGTCTGACTAACTGTGAAGGACTATTACGATGATCGGAAAATCTTTGTAGCTTTCATTACACTGATCTCAGCTCATTACATTTATCGCATCGTAGGTGAGTCAGGTTAAATTGATATTTCTCTATTTAGGCTATCTATTGTGCTTAAGTGTTCGCTTGAACGGGATCCCGCTAAATCGAACTCGGTTATTTTGAAGTCCTCGTTATTTCGAACTCAAAACCATTTTCCTTGGATTTGCCCTTCAGTCATTTACTCTCGGTTATTTCGAACTCCTGCTATTTCGAAGTATTTTTCGTTTCCCCTGTGAGTATGAAATAGCGGGGTTCAGCTGTATTTCGTCTTGGGCTGAATATAATAGGAAAGTTAAGCAACGCCGAGGACAACGCCTAGTCAAAAAATGAACTTATAATTTACCAGCGAAATTCGCAACAGTGTCTAGATTCGTTAACTCCTCCAATGGCTCTAAAAACGTGCTCAGGCTAAATATACAATGACAGCGTTCAATACCAAATGGAAATACGAAAACTCAGCCGTCGTCGTTCGCGTTCCTCAGACAACGCCGAACTTGGTCATTTCACGTTCTTGTTGCAGAAGACGACAAAGAAATGTATAAAGATTTATAACGTACGTGCACAACTATTGCACGGTTTTGCTCATTTTTGCCGTCGTCGTCGTGCTTTGCTTAAGCTCCCTATTATAATCCTGCTGGCTTACATAGAAATGTTTCCTCGGTTATTTAGGTTGCATATCATGTTTTAGATGTCTTTAGAGTACATTGCGTAGCCCATGGTACTTTTCATGACCTTGGCAATTACAGTAGCCTGCGAACAGGTGATAATAATGATAATACTAACTTAATTCAGTGGCATGTCAGTTGCTTTAGCCGAAGGATAACCCCCTTCTAATAGAGGACGCCCGCCAAAAAAATCAAGTTATTATTCCTTCTAAATCTTTATAACTAGCACGGTCGGTTAATTGTTTAATGAGTCCAGAGGAGCGTTAAGTCAATTGATTAGTACTGTTGAGAAAATACAAATAGTTTAGTTTTAATTTTTGGCTCGGCTACTAGGCAGATCAGTGACATTTTAGCGGCTTTGTTTCTCAGCTTTAACATATCATAGCATTTCAAAGCTGACGCGCTAAGCCGAACGAGTCATGAACGCGCGTCGAGAGTACATTAATTACAGTAAGAAAGAGTGGCCGTCTGATGATCAATAGACTTGATAGAAGTGATCGATCTTTAAGAACCTAAATATTTTTCTTTCATAGTTCCGTCAGGGGCTTATCGTGCTAAAACAATTCGATGACGGCTTCCTCTCGGTTTCAATCGATCGAAACTTTGAGCTCGCCAGCCAGTTTTTGATTGAAAAAAAAAAAGAAAGAAATAGCTCATTGCAAATGTCAACAAATCCTTAGATACACGGTAAACATTTCGGCCGGTTTATTTAAAATAAGCATACCGATAGTAACCTTATCAAATTGCGAGGAATTGCACCGTCGCATTAGCCTAGAAATCGAATACACCGAATACAAAAAAAAATACACCTCAGATAGACAACAACATGCAACTCGCGCCACGCCAGGAGATTATCTCGATTTTCGCGTCATGAAACCGTAAACCAATGGAACATTACACATGTCAGGAAATTGCATTTTAATAGATCCGTGAGTGATTTGTTTCCTGTGTTTAGATAATAATTTTAAAGACACGTCTCGGGAGACACCTTTTATCGCACAGTTTTTGTTTATTTGGAGTAAGATAATCTCCGATTAAGAGATCTTTAAGTGATTTGTCTGTGGCTTGGATTATCCTTTTCATCTGATGGCATTATTGACCCAATTTTCGGTCGGAAAGAGGGAACTAAAGAACGTCTTATCACGTAGTCGAGTACTTTTCCATCCACCGTGTTGCGGATTTGAATTCTGTAACAAAACAAAATTCTGAACTCTGTTTCAATAAGGCAAGACGTCTCAGCTGACAAAATGTGTATACTTTTCAACGAACGGAATCACTGATGGAAAAGAAGGTTTCCTTGAAATAAAAGTTCAGTTTCAGCCCGGTAGAGTTTATGTTATGAATCAAAGGAGTGTCAATTTATTTCAGTAATGGCTTTTAAGCCGAGATGAGGGTATAAAAAACACACGAAAAAAGCTAGGAACTGCTACATCCGTACACTGATCCCGAAAAGGATAAAATGGTAAAACTGATAAGTCATAAACTCGGCTCACTAAGGTGGCCCTCTAGTTACAAGAAAAAACTGGACCAGCTAAATTTTGTCATTCTTCGGTTCGATTTCCTGTCAGGCAATGCTGCAGTGTCAAGGGATTCAGCTGACATTTCCGTCGTCCGATGGGGACTCGGCTCTAAAATTTAACCAGAAACTTTGTAAGTTTTATCAGATTATTGTGAAATGGTGCGACGTGTTTCAGGTCAATGCAGTGAATTATATTTATGCCAAACCGGAACCTGTTTCTCTTAGCAGACTGTAAACGCAATGAAAAAAGAGTTAGACATAACAATTTTTCTTGGACAATTCTGTCCCAGGAAGAAAGGTGCAGTGGGGTTACTCTATGTGAAGCACCAACCCGCGAGACCAGGCCAGACCACAACACCGGGAACTACGTGCCCTACTCTTTGCGATAAGTGTGTGGGTTCTTTAACGTCCCCTGCTAACCATGTAACACTGAAGATGCAGGAGACGGGGCCTACGGTTTAATTATAGTCTTTGTCTGAGAAGACTTGAATGTCTAACGATAACCATTTGCAGAGTTCAACAAAGTTCATACTAGTTTTATTTTCCTTTCAGCACACGTATTGCACAGTTGAATAGTACCTGCTGCTGATTGGATACGAGAAGTTATGATAATTATTTTGATTAGAACATCCATACTGGACCATGGTGTTATGGAAATTATAATTATGATAATTATAACAGGAATGGATAATCATACACATGACCAGTACGATAATGCCGATGACGACCAAGACCGCGACGACGACGACGACGACGACGATGACGATGACGTTGATGATGATGATGATGATGATGATGATGATGATGATGATGGTAGTAGTGGTGGTGGTGATAACAACGACGACGGCGACAACGGAGACTACGAAAACGATGGAGAAGTCGACTACAACGACGAAGAGTACGACGCTGACGACGTAGACGAAGAAATACTCTGTAAGTATTAATTTCAAGTAAAGTAAGGCGATTATTTTTGTATTGACCTTGTTGTGTTATCATGTAAGCGACTACCGTAAACTTCCGACAGTAACGACCCTCGTTACTTTCGGAGAAGCAGCCTATGGGGCTTGCTACTTTTGGGGTGTCGTTACTTTCGAGGCGTCGTTACTTTCGGAGAGCAAAAAACGTTATAATATATAGATTTAGCCGAGCCTAAAAGCGGAACTCCTCAGTATTTTTTCGGAATGCTGTTACTAATGAAAATAATCGAACATGTATGTGAGGTAAATTGCGAACTATTTAATAGTTTCAGCTGGAAATAGGATCACATCAGCAGATCGAGGTGTAAGATGGTGTGATTGTGAAATATAGAGCCATGATTTCAAGGATTTCTGGGAAGCCACTAAAAATCTTGATCACATAACAGAACTGTCTTCTGTGCTTTTTGGTGGCATTTCCTGTTCTTTCCTACCTTATTCAGAAAGACAAGACATTGTTATTAATCATTATATTCTTTCTTAGTTAACATGGGGACTCCCACACAAAAGAAGTTTAAACATTTTTTTGCTGTGGGGACTGATTGAAATGCAGCGGTTACAATACTCAGTCCCTAAATCTCTACCAAATGAAATCTCGCAAAAATACCAAAATAGTATACATATGTGAAAAGTTGGAAAGTTTTGTTTTCTAACTTGTCCCCAAAGATACCTTTAGCCATCTTCACTTTTGTCTGGAGTCTCCTCCTGCTGAAAGGGTTTGCAATAAGCAAAATCACTCTCACATGAATGGTAATTGTGATATATTTTTTTTTTTTTTGGTCATCATGAATACTTGCATAGGCTTCTAATAATAATTTTATTATTCAATTTCCATGTGATTTGTTCTTCTTCTTGACTGAGATTGTGGACTACAGGAGCTGTTATTGGGTTCCATTAATTAATTTTGCTATGATTAAATTATACCAAGAATTATAAGCAAGCTAAGAGTAAGTTATATTATGTACATGTATTTTGTCTGCACTACACAACCAAATGCACTCAAAGGTTATCAGGCATGGGTACATTTGTCAGAAGAGCCCAGCATATCCAAGATATGTTTTGATTGACACATTAATTAAGATAATTTACAGCAAAATGGATAAACAATACATCAATATCCTACATGCACCAAACTAGACATAGGGGTTACGAGGCAATCATTTAAACAACAGATTGAAATAATTTATAAACAAGAGAACACTATTTGTACAACAGCAGAGAACAAATTAGCCTTATTGGACGTTGCGAATGGCAAGGCTGTCTGTCTCCATTTCGTGTTGGCAAAATATTAATTTATGCCATGTCCAATGCAGATTATCACAAAATTGATTTACAAACACGATAAATATCACTTTAAAGCCAAAAAAGCAATTATTTAAATAAACCATGAGTAAATTATCTCTAAGAAAAACTGATTAATTTAACAGGCACCTTAAATAATTAG
The DNA here is from genome assembly GCF_042242905.1 of Orbicella faveolata. Lineage (NCBI taxonomy): Eukaryota > Metazoa > Cnidaria > Anthozoa > Scleractinia > Merulinidae > Orbicella > Orbicella faveolata. Next base: position 8,682,973 of record NW_028301569.1, on the reverse strand, counting down.
TTAATATATGTGTTTCTTAATAATGTAATACAGTGTATCTGTCACAATGTTGCAGCCATGATATTACAACACACAGGATGGGTTGCAGAACTCAACTTCTAAGCCAGTTTATTCAATGACCTTGGTGCAGAAATTATAATCCCATCAAGTTGTCTGTAAATACAGAGAAACCAAACAAATCATTGCAATCTTAAGTAATAAATTATTGAACTCTTTTGCATGTATGTACGGTGTATGTTCCATTAACATTGGGGATCTCTCAGAAGCTGCATCCATCATAAATTAATTTGTTCCTGCATGCATTTGCTTATAGAACTTTTCACACTTTAATATCTCTGTCATACTTATAGTGATCTCTGTGTTCTACAACAATTAGTACACAAGACAAATACACTCAGTAAGATATTGTTTACAATAAAAATCAATGCCTATAAGCAATCATAAGGACTTTAAATTTATATTTCTTCAGAAATATCTCACCAGGCCATGGTTGCTTTGAAAATCTTTGATGTCTTAATACAGGCTGCCCATGCGTAAACTGTTCATATATTGAATGACAGGAACAGACATGTAATCATACTGTAGCTGCTACTTGAACACCACTGTTATTCAGATAAAAACATATCGATTATAATTTATCATAATCTTTACACACAAACAGATGACATTCCTTTCTTTGATATACAGTGTACTTCATTGTTAGTTGTTTACTCAGTGTTAGTGAATCAAATGCTAGGGGCTGGTACCCCCGGGGGGGGGGGGCACTGCCATATATGGGCTATATAGGTATGTGCCGCTGTGAAGGGTATGGTTTTCAAGCAGTTTACTCTAGGATAGGGTATATAAATCAGAGCGTTTGGGTCTAGAGTAGGATATCATTTTCACAAAATTGACTAGTTGGTTGAAGATTTTAGTTAGACTAAGGAAATCAGGAATTGCCACTCAAAAATATAAAAAAATCAAATCAGCAAGTTTAAATTTAGGCAAATCAGCCTCGACAGTGTTGATAGATGGGGGGATTTGGGGAGTTTACTCTAGTATAGGGTAGCAAAATTCAGCTAAACTAGCTCTAGTATAGGCTAAGGGTTCCAGGGTCCAAGCGGCACATCCCCACCCAGAAATTCCCAAAGTACCTCCCTCGGGCTGGTACCCCAACTTTCACAGTGGCAGGTTCTGCCCTGAGATGCAAAGAAAACTTACTAACTGAAATGAACTTGGCGACTTGCTTTTGAGATCAAATGCAGTTTGCTTTAAACAAGAAACTGGAACATTGCAAGTTACAACAATGTGCCCAGTCCCAATCAAAGGGCCATCCAGGCTGTTTGGTTGTACATATAACTGTACAACTGCATATGAGTTCAGCTTCCAAAAGAAAATCAGAGTTTGTCAGGATAAATACTGATGTTCTTGTTTACTACATGTAAATCTGAATGTGCAGTACCAGAAGATATTCACACCCAACACCCATTCATGGCCAGTCTTCAAAAATTCCAAATTAAAGTATCAGGAAGATAGAGCTCTAATAGAGAAAAAACCTCCATGTGGGGTATGAATCTTTTCTTGAAGAAAACAATGTCTGAGAAATCATTAATTACAAAATAATGTTTAAGAAATATCTTACCTGGTAATTCCAACTTTCAGAAAATTTTGTAATCTAGACTGTCTGGCCACTTCATATATTTGACAAGTTGACACTGGGCATGTTTGTCAATTTGTGGGCTTCAACATCACATTACAATAGTAGCATTGGTCAACTAAAAACAGCATAATTTGGTTAATTACTATACACTGTACATCATTACGTTGAAATATTGGTGAAGATCATTGCACACCCACAGATACAGAACCATCACAGATATGATATGATATTCTTAACCTCTCTGAAATCTCAGATTATTCAAGATTAACATGCACATACATCATTAAGGACAACCCTAAAAAACTGATTCCGGAAACCGAAATCCGGAACTGGAAACTAGAATCCTGAATCCAGATATTATGAATGATGATAGAAATAATTCACTTCAGCAATGTCTAATAAATAAATATGGGGAAAAACTATTTTGCTGTTATTTACTTTCTTGGCTTTCCTTCAGCTACAAACTGTAATTGCTAAAAAATTTTTGCCTAGTTCTGAACAACCCTTAGCTATACATCTGGCCCAATTGTTCAAAAGCTGGATAAAGCTATCCATTGGGTAATCACTTTCCAGTCAGGGTTAGTGATTTTTCAGGTGGATAGAGTTACTCATAGCCTGCAAGCAGGCTCTACTATCTGTCTCTAGTGCCTGAGCAGGCTAAATAAGTGTCTAGTGTTTTTCTGCATTGGCATGTCAGCGAGTGCCTTCATGCAGCTTTACCGCTCATGCCCCCGGCCCAAACACAAGAGCCTGCTCAAAGGCTTAGTTACCCATCTTTTGTTCAATCTGGCTCTGGTGAGAGTGCAGTTCTTGTCTAGATCAAATTGCTATGAGAAGACTGGTGAGTAGCACAATAACAACAAGCTATTTTGGTGAGTTTCTGGCAGTCTTTAAGCATCTTTTAACAACATGTGGTCCGATCTGTTAGCAAGTGAGAAGCAGAGGGAAGTAAGTGTGCAACATTTCTATAAATTGTTTTAATATGATGGCCGCCAAGAATATGCAATGCTGATTTGTCACAGTATCAGTGTGGAAATAGTGTTGATCCGGAACTAGTTTGGTATCTGTTGGACAAATCAAATATTATATTAAGATGAGCCAGGTTAGCCTTTGAACTTCGAAAGTGGGGGGTGTGACCGTCAATGGGGGCTGCCACAGGGGGCTGCCACTGACAGACATCCTGTTCTCTATGACATCCTGTTCTCTATGACATTTTCTATCTTGTTCAGTATCTACTAGACATAAAGGGTAAATTTATACCTCCGGTAAATTGCAGATCACTTATTAAACAAAATGGCAAGAAGATCTTTTAAATCTTATAACCGCGCTTTTAAAATTTAACTGTTTTGTTAATACTACAGTCACAATGCCGTGCACATTCCAGAGCAGTCCTTGATGATTCATTGATTACTGTAAACACATCACTTGATCAACACAAACTGTGTCATATCTTATTGCACCATCAGTCTTAGCCTTTGCGAAATCTATGATGATGTAATGGTCTTAATCTGGAAGTTTGCTCGGGACATGCCCATGAATGATACAAAAGGAAATGAGTGTCACGCTATTAATAATGCTTTTAATAAACAGCTTTCTTCCTGAAACGTCAAAATTTAATTTGCTTGCGCTTTGAAGTGGTCACGCAAGTCACACAATCAGGGGGGTTTACGTTATCCACAGCTAATTTTGGAACGGTTGTGTTTTTTCTCCTAGCACGGACTTAAACATTGCAAGTTCTGGCAAGCTCTTGTTTACCTCAGCAAATACTTAATTTTTCTTCAAATCTCTTAACTCGCTGCGATGAAACAGCCAAAGAATTCGCTTCATTTGCTGAAACCCACAAGAAATACTCACAAAATTGCACATAAATTAATGACCATCGCTTCTGGCAAAATAAACTTGCAAAGTAAACATGATCTTACAGTGCATTTGCCATGTAGCGAAAATGAAAGCTGCAATGTCAGCGCATTCCATGGCTGACGTAATACCCTTTTTTAGCGTTTTTAGCGTATTTATTATTTCCCTTTGAATCCAACGCTTCGATAAAACCAGAAGAAAATATATATTATACACAAATAAAGAAAACAATATCCGTAACATTGTCCTTGTATTAACGTTTCAACAGCTTATGGCGAATAAACATCACAGGTTGCGTGATTCAAAATTTGGCTGAGAGGAAGTTTGGGTCTGGTCACCGACCACAAAAAAAAAAAAAAAAAACAAAAACACTGGTAGAACACGAACCGCGCTCGGCCCATGGCCGTGCAGTTTATTGCCAGCAAGCTTATTTTAGTCGCTCTCAGGGTGCTTGGAATTAAATTATGACGCACTTTACTAAGATTCTCATAATTATAGCCCTCACTAGAAATAACGGTTGCACGAATTTTGACAGATGGGGAATTTTTGTGTCAGTTTGAGGTCCTTTTTACTTGGCCGCTTATTTTTTACAGGCAAAAACCTAAGCAAAACAATTTTCGAGTATTTGAAGAACTTGTTTTCTTCGATTTGTGGATTCTGGTTTCCGGTTACTGGATTCCAGTTTTTCATTCTGGATTCCGGCTTCCAGTTTCTGGGTTTTAGGGTTGCCCCACCTTTAACAGAGTGTTTGCTTTACATTCAGTTTACGCATGGCTGTTATCCAGCATAGGCAGACTTATAAGTTTGCCTTCAAAAATAAACTGCAACAACTATTGTATCTTTCATCACCTATTCTTGTGATGAAATGACAAAAATCCAAGTACAAGAAGTCAAAAGCATAAAACAAACTTACCTGGTAATGCTTACAGTTCCTCTTACTGTCTGCATATGCCTTCCATAAACTGGTACTGCCTGGACATTGTACTCACTATTTTTGTGATCACACCTTAAAACATCACTGTTATATAATTTGTCCTGAAAAAGCAATGCATGAAATGTTATGCCTTTGGCACTCACCAAATACCTTTACATGATGTACAAAGTACACCACATCAACATTCACAATTCTCTTTACTTTCACTGTAACTTTTTTTATGTCATTTTCCCTAACTTGAAGACAGGACTTCCACATTAGGTGATAATTTGCCTCTGAAATCTCTATGAATTCACAGGGAGTGATAACAATTAAATCGTGACTAATTTTAGCAAAGGAGGCATTCAAACGTCAGATTTTAATGTTAAGTTTATAACTTTACATTACTCTTCGTATATATATATAACCTCTCAATAATTGCACCTGTAGACAGAAGGTGTGCTGGGGGAAGAGATGTTCTAAACTCTCTGAACTTTTCCCCCTTACCTGTAATAGGATGACTATTATGAACTATGATTCGCAACCAACACCAACATCAGGTTATGTATACACATGTATATTTTGTTGCCTCCTGTAATCATAAAAAAATAAAAATTTAAACCCTCCATAAAGTTCATACCCAATAACACTGCCACATGTAGCGCTGTTACTGGGAATTAATTTAAGTGAAACTGTTGAAACAGCTCTGTCAAAATTGTTTCTAGCAGTTAAGACAGGATAACAGAATATACACGTAGTACACAGCAAAGGCCAGAGATACACACATGTTGGTTATTAGTTAGGATTTTGTGAGCTTCTGTGCTAAGTATGGTGGAAAATAATGGACTATCAAAAATGAAGGTTCCTAAGACATTTTGACAGCAATGAGAGGAATGAATATATAAATTTACAAAAGAAAGAGAAGTTCTTGCCCTGTCCAGTTCTCTGTCATAAAAATATCATTTACATACATTTATTACATGTGGTTTGTGTTTAAAGCTGATATAATGCACACTCTGATTGGCTAATTCTAGTGTATTATTTACATTTACATGGTATACGTCGGTAAAATCATAAAACATCACATGTGACTAAAATAAAAAATAAAAACTAAAAAGAAATGCCTACATGTAATTCATAATAATTTAAAAATACTTAACACTAAAACAGATCTAATTCTTTACTTTATTCAAAATTATGCCCATGGGTCAATTACGAGCATGCTAAAAGGTCCTAACACAAAGTAAAAGGAAATTAAGAAAACTATTGCTTTTTTCCTGAAAATTGTAGTGACTGAAAACAATGATTGAACACTCTGAGAGTGCATTCTATCACCCTGACAAGATAAAATTTAAGGAGAATAGAGAATTCACAAAATTATACTACAAAGGAATTGGTACTGGACAGGACAAAGGAAACAGCCAGGAAGAAACTGAAACTTTCTTTGACGAGCAAAAAAAGTATGCATGCACAACAAAGAAAATAGTGAGTGACATTCGGTTAATGAGTTACAATGTAGTTAATAACAAAATTAGTGTGAAGAAAAGAGCAGAGAGAGAGTGTGTGTGTGTGGAGAGAGGAGAGCGCTCTCACCAACTAAATTGTGTATGTAAAACTTATTTCTATTACCGAGAAATGGTCAGGGCAAGAACTTCTACTCCCTAAATTTTTTCTAAGTATGTGAATGTCATTTACACTGTTCAATTTACCGAGTAAAGCTCTTCGCATTTTTTTTTTTCCATTAGTACTATCTCACTTTTGAGGGACATTTCCATATTAAGTGTAAATACTGCATATTTGGGGAATAACCCATGTACCCCCAACCAAAAGTAGTGGCACTAATAAAATGAAATAGTAAATCAAAATGAAAGTAGAGCTTTATTTGCACACAGGATTTACATGCACAATCGTCTACTCGACATTTGGACTGTATAAGCATTTCACCAAACCGAACTAATTGGACAGACAACAAAATAAAACGAGGAAATCTACATTATAAACACGATAATTATGCATATCACTTCATCTGAGTATCAAAAGCAAATCCTTCTCATTGAAAGGTAACCGAATGAAAGAGAGGATAAAGAAAATCGTTTAACCTTGCAGTGTTAAAAGTTTAATAATTATTCACGCTTAAATTTGAATATTACAGTGTGCATTTTTGCCGAAGGCTTAATTTAGCTTTGCAGTCATTTTATCGGCGGTAGCTTTGCCAGTCTTCAGCCAAATTAACCTGGGAATTCACCCAAGCATTTCGCCAAACCGAATAAACTGAACTAACAAAACGAGGAAATCTGCATACTTTGTAATCACAATATGCAAATCTTCCCATAGGAACGTTGAAAGTAAATTTAGCAAATCCTGTTTGTACACCTTTCTTGGTTTTCAACAACAGAAGAAGAAATTCTAGCTGTCTACGAGGCGGCTGTGCCAACTAACACAGAGAAAACTTCAAAACTCGCCCGGCTGTGTTTACAAATACGGTTTTGGTTAAGCTTATTTTTAGACGTGAGCTTAGGTTGACGACGAAAATCGACAGAAAGCTTAATTTGTTTACAACTTACAACAACCTCCACAAAGCGATTCACTTGCTATTGTTTAGAGATGAGAGAAATTAAAACGATGCAATTTATAAATTGTCTCACAACATGGCTTCAAATAAGGAAGACTTTCAAAGGATTCCAATTGAAAATAAGCTTATATCGCTGAGGCAACTTGTTAATTTTCATAGCAAACGCAACAGCAAGAGTCACTTACCGCAAGTTAGCAACATCAGCTCGGCCAGTGTAAATCTTCCAGGCAGAAACTTGCAGCAAAAGTTGTGAAGACTGAACTTAACTAATCTTTTTGACAGATCAACGAATCAACCACTTTTTCCCGCTGTGTTTACTGTTTTGTAACACTCGGACATGTTTGATTTCTCTTGTTCATCACCTGACCAAATCATGTGACTTTTCTTGCACGGCTGCACAGCGTCACAACGCGCGAATTTTAAAAAACTTGGCACTGCAGTCTTCTGAGTACTTTCACATCCTATCTATGGCCCTCGTTAGCCTTGGTTAACGGCATTGTTCGGTATTATTTCACTTCCTTTCTCTAGCCCTTGACTCGCTATAATTCACGCCATTGTTCAGTACTGTTTCGCCTCCTTCCCCAGCACTGGCCCGCTCTTTTTCGCGATCTTCTTCGCTACTTCTTTGCCTGTTAATTCTTGCTTTCTTTTTAATTCCTTCAGTGCAACCCTATCTTAAAAACATTAGATCAACCTCCGCTGTCATTTGTCGACATAACAAATAGAAATGCGTTTTCTTTTCTTTAAAAATCCCGCCAAGAAAAATGGCATTCTTCTGCTAGAGACCGAGGGTGCATGTCTCTGTCGACCTATTAGCTGGAGTATGGCCGCCATGTTGGGCAACTCCGCCGTCGTCGTCGTCGTCGTGCGTACGCGCCCACGAGCAATACCGCTAGCCATGAAAACCATGAGAAAATTCATTCATGGATTTCCTTTTGTTTCCCATATGATTATGGGGCTCCGCTTGGCGGCCCTTCGGGCCGCCGGAGCTCCGCTATAAGGTTGGTGCGACTGGGCTCCTCTTCTAGTTCAAATCGATATGTCTGTCACATGGGTGAGTTCTCCTTGTCTAGACCGTGTTGTTAGTGTTTGGCGGAACGCTAGTTACATACCATAGACACCATAAACTGTTTATACTTCATGAAGCAATGCTACGTCAGTTTGCTGTATCAATATCTCAGTGCGTTGGTCGAGTTTTTTCAATTTAAATTTGAAGAAACGTTCCTTTTATATTAATACACTACTGTTGAAAATGACGTTAATTTGAATCAAAGTTTTCTATACTACGTTCCTGTTACTTGATGAAAATTCTAGGCGTTTTGTTTTAACACGGTGCAACATTAACTGATGAAGCACGAATTGACGCTTCACAACGCGATTCCACGTTACCATACGTAACTTTCACCTGACTATTGACTGGAAAAATAAATATACCATTGAACCTGGGTATCACTATTTTGGGCGAGGTGGATGGTCGCTACTTTTGGAGGGTCGCTACATACTTTCGGGATTTATTACCAGCCACAATTTTTTGACGGTACTTTCTGGGGGTCGCTATTTTCGTAAGTTGACGACGCCTCAGCCCGAGTCAACTTTCACGCAAAGAAATCGAGAGCGAATAATCTAATTGTTTTACAATAAATCTACTAGTCTTTTCAAACTTTATCTTAATCCTCGTGTCTTCATTTGGCTTTTGCGCCTTTCATCAACTGGCGCGTGGAAGAAAATTTAGTGGTGAACAATAAAGAATAGACAATACGCAATATTGTGTGTACGTTTGGAAACTATCGGACGTCTAATGGTAGCGCCGTCCAAACGGAAAATGTTTGAAGATCAAACACAATCAACCGATCAATGTTCGGTGACCATACAATTCCCGTTTGGACACCTTGTTTGGTCGTGTTTGATCGTGTTTGACAACATTTGAGGGACGACAAACATTTGGTCAAACATTGTAAAACATTTTGTTCCTTTGGACAGTGATCAAACATATTTGATATCGTTTGGCCATTCAGTATAACTTCAACATCGGTTTGGTCACAAAACAGTGTTTGATCGCGTTTAGTTTCCAAACATTTCCCGTTCGGACAGGACTTAAAGCTAGCGTATTTACCCTCGAGACGTCGCTTAAATTTCCGGGGTACCAGCTATCAGGCGATAGTTCGTCGACAGCTGAAACAATAGAAAAACGGTTTTTCTTTTCTTTTTTTTTTTTTTTTTTTTTAAATCGGAGGAAGTCATAGAGGTCTAGATCTAATGTTCAGTTAAAGCCTACAGTTTTTCCTTTTGCTAAATTAAAACTGTCATTCACTGCGATCTTATTATCTTTGAACAGTGTTGGTGGAAGCAACTCCAGATAAGTTGTGAGATGGACTCAATCCTCCGGGGAGATTTGACAAATTGACAAAAAGGAAAAAAAGTGATTATAATTTACGACAAAATTACAACAACAAAGGTGTAAGTAAACATAACGAATGGAAGCTTTGTTTTAGAAACATTTTAATAAGCCGCGTGCATTCAAAATCTGCGACTGAAAAATTCATTTCTTAATATTTTGATTATTTAAAGGATTTTGCATGTAACTTATTCAAAAAGCTCCATATGTTGGATTGAAGAACTATTTTTCCGTCTAAGAACAGTGACGTTAAAACTTATAAAGTATTATTTCATTTTGTACGTGGCTATGCGACTGAAATTAAAATGAAAATATTGAATATTTTGATTAGAAAAGGATCTAATTCGTAACTTATATAGCCCGGATAGGATGTGTATATATTGGGAAGAGCATTTATGCCATTAAAACTGAATTAATATATGTACGTGGTTAATTTAAAAGATGTGAAGAATTTCGTAAGGTTTGTAAGTTAATAAGGTTCGAAAACCTAAGAAAATATTGTGAATGAAATGAGTCACCCATAGCCTGTACGTTGGATATGGTTCGTAAAAGTTTAGTTAGAAAATATTAAAAATAAGATGAGTCTTCCATAGCTTGTAAGTTTGATAATATATTTTTTAATCTGAGGACAGTTTTTATACCAGGATAAATTGTAAAGTTTGTGAAGTTCAGTTACACAGTGTTTTAGCCTTCACCCGTTTTACAATGTATATCTTAAAGAAGAATATTTTTAGTTTATAAAGATATACAAATAAAAATTACAATTATATTCCCGTCAGTTTGTGTGCCTGTACCTTGTTGTACGACACCGCCGGTTCGGACCCGTCGCGATCCATTCGACACCAAGAAATTTTCGAACCTCATCCCGCAAATTTTGGTTGAATGTATCGCGCCCTAGGTTACTTAATTCCCATATCATGTTTTAGAGGTTTTTAGAGGACATTTTATGTTCTTATACTGAAAATTAGTTCACACGCACATTACACGTTACATACATAACTTGTCACTTGGAAAACTACTTGCCACTTGGAAAACTACTTGATACTTGGAAAACTACTTGCCACTTGGAAAACTACTTGTCACTTGGAAAACTACTTGACACTTGGACGATCACCTGATTGACTGGATTGCGTGTTTGCCTTCAATCCTACACCTCCAAAACAATTAGTTATTTTATTTCTTGCCTCGATTAAGACAGTTGGCACGTTTGCGGCTTTTCGGTTGACATCAGAAGGAAAAAGGAAGCAGATAGACACCTACGGAAATGGTTGTTTCCCTTATAGACCATTTAATAGACACTTAACGGAAAACCAAAAATAAACTGAACCATCAAAAGTATTCATCGGAATCATCTAAGTCGGCGGAGAGTCAAAATTTAATGTCCAAGTCTGTATTCTCCGACGAAAGTTTCAAAAAACGTTTTAACTCGTTTCAGTTTGTTAGTCATAACTTAGTCAGTATCAGTTTAGCCCGACAGCCGCTCATAAAAAAAGACAGGAACAAAGAAAATTTCAGTTGCTACAGGTGATTCTAAAAGAGTGAACTAACAATGGATGACTTGCTACTTGTCTCCATTAATTTTTAATTGACACTGTCTCGCCGTTGAGCTGAGAAAATAAAAATAACACCAGAAATTTCGATATGAAAGTGAGCGCTGGCGAGAGGAAAGCGGTCGTTGGTATAGACGAGAGGTACGCAAAACATTAGGTTAGTTCAACGTAACAGCACTGGGATATTCCGTTATTAAAAAGATGGGGGTGTTTGGAGGGAGCAAATGATGGCAACTGTTGAGTTGTGCCGTACTAACGTTTGGATGTCTCCTTTGCCAGTAACGCCGACCCCGTGTGCTACCATTAGTTAAGCGTATTTTTGGCCGAATATTTCCACGAGTATTGTGCCATTTTAGATATTCAAATGGAAGTAGCCTCCGAGTTCATGACAAGTGTAAGAAGTGTCAAGAGTGTAAAATGCGTTTGGTAGACAATATCATCAACAAGTGATGCCAAAGCGGTAAACTAGCAATAATGACTTGATACTTGCCTTCCCTTAATTTTTAATTGACATTAACTCGATGTTGAGCTGATAAAATAAAAATTAAAAAAGGAGCAAAGAAGGCCTTTTAGATTAAGATGTCTCGTAAGTACCCGTTCGAATATAAAATCATGTTGTAACATTGCTTAGGATACATTTTAACTTAGGAGAGCTTCGTCAGTAAGTTGATTCCCTGCGGCATCATCTTTTCAATAACAAAAAAACACGTTTTGTAAACTTAACATATCTTGCAAAAGAGTTCAATGAATAAATCCGACTCCAGACACGATAAAAGGTAAGACAATTCTAGAAATAACCATATCGATCATTAAAACTGCCCACGCACGACTGTTTTGCATTTGCTTTGTTTTTCCTTTCCATGCATCGAGAAACACTTGAAATTTCCTGAATGATTTCCTGTTTGTTTTGATGAGCATCATCGAAAGCATAGAAGTTAAAATAGAAACAAATTACACCGAAACTTGTAAGTAAGAAAATCATCTAATAAACATAATTTACTATTCAAGGAGTGTTTATGAGTATATTGATCGATTCACGAAGTCGTCAAGAGGTTTTGAAAAGACACACAACTGTCCGGAAATGCTTGGGAAATGATTAAGTAAATTATTCCATAATTTCCTGACTTTAGCCAATGTTAAATCGACAGATGTATTCATAGTTTTACGCGTTACGTTGGTCAATTGGAAATTAAAGGATCAGTTCTTTTGGTCTCCTGTTTATCGGTTTCGTTATAACGCGACTACTTTACACAATGGATAACAAAGTCTAGTTACAAACGGGAATTTCTGCTTAACAAAGGAAAAACAATCCGCATGTATAAGGGACAGTCCCGTATCCCATAATGCATGATAACGCAACTCGATACCAGTAGTCACCGGGCTATAAAAAGTAACCGTCTCGGAAATTCAGGCCGTTTGTGTCAGCAGGGTGATCAGTTTCCTTCTCGCGATCGTCTTTACAACATTTTTTTTTTTTTACTGTGAAGGAAATATGATGCTTGGAAAGACTTGGAAAGGCATTGGCTTCTTTGTAGGACTTATTATATTTATCTCATCGGCGGTGAGTAATTTATCGTTGGTATTTCTCAGTCACGCACCTGTATTATTTGTTTGAAAGCCTACTTGTACGTTTTTGCATAAATTGTTTTGTTCTGGGCAGAATATTTCTGTCCTTGATTTTCCGTCGACTTTATCCAAAGTTTTCTAAGTTACTTAATTCCCATATCATGTTTTAGAGGTTTTAAGTGTACATTTTATGTCCTTATTCTGAAAATTAATTCCCACGCACATTACACGTTGGATACAAAACTTGTCACTTCGAAAGCTACTTGCCACTTGGACGATCACCTGATTGACTGGATTCACGACGCGTTTGCCTTCAGTGCTACACCTCCAAAACAATTAGTTACAAGTTATTGTATTTCTTGCCTCGATTAAGACATTTGGCACGTTTGTGGCTTTTTGGTTAACATCAGAATGAAGCAGATAGACACTTAGGCAAATGGTTGTTCCCTTTATAGAGCATTTAATAGACACTTAATGGAAAAAACAAAACTGAACAGAACCATTAAAAGTATTCAAGCCTGTATTCCCCGACGAAAGTTTCAAAAAACGTTTTAACTCGTTTCATTTTGTTAGTCATATCAGTTTAGCCCAGCAGCTGTTGATAAAAATAAAAGGAACAAACAAAATTCCAGCTGCTACAAGTGATGCTAAAAGAGTGAACTAGCCATGGATGACTTGATACTTGTCTCTATTAATTTTTAATGGACACTATCTCGACGTTGAGCTGAGAAAATAAAAAGAAAACTAGAAATTTCGATTTAAAAGTGAGCGCTGACGAGAGGAAAGCGGTCATTGGTATCAAAGACGAAAGGTGCGCAGAAAAAACACAAGTGAAGTCAAAACTGTGAAAATCCAATGAGTGACTCGGTATTGTCTTATCATTGGTTTGAAATTGATATTATCTCGACGTTGAGCTGAACATCGAGCTGAATAACGATAAATAATTATCGGTAACGCAAACAAACTAGACTACGAGCAGTCTCTCTTTTTCTTAGGCCGTCGATCGTGACGCGAAAAGAAATGCGCGGGCAAAAAAATGGCTGGGCGAAATCGCTAGGCCATTTACTGCTTGTGCTTTTATTTTCGCGTCACCATCGAAATGCCTATTCGTGGCAAAAAAGACCATGGTTTGCGACTATTGAGTGCCTGACGACAGAAGTCTGTTGGGTCGTTCACGAATGTTCTATAAACTTCAAATTAATTCAGGTTCCGTCGTCGTTAAAACTCTGCGGTTGTTCTTCAACCCAAAAACAGGAGATTGTCTCAATTGAAGAGCGTGATGGATTTCATATAGAGCGTAATGGATTTCAACGAAGCTTTCATGGTGTCGCTAATGGCGCAGTATTCTATCTTAACAGCCCTAACCCCATAATTTCTCTGTACATATATGCTGAACAGTAGTGATATTCAGACCATAATCCCGTATTATGTTATTCACGTATTCAAACAGGAAAAGATTACTTCAAAATTGGGACAAACAAGCTCAAGATATTTAAATTTTTTTGCGGCATGTAACTTATTTACATACTGAGTGTATTGATCAATTTACGCGTTCAGCTTTGAAGTAGTCAAGAGGCTCTGAAAAGACACACATACAACTGTCCGGAACTGCCTAGAAAATGATGAAGTAAATTATTCCATAATTTCCTGACTTTAGCCGATGTTAAATCGATAGACATAATCATAGTTTTACGCGTTACGTTGGTCAATTGGAAATTAAAGGATCAGTTCTTTTGGTCTCCTGTTTATCGGTTTCGTTATAACGCGACTACTTTACACAATGGATAACAAAGTCTAGTTACAAACGGGAGCTTCTGCTTAACAAAGGGAAAACAATCCACAAGTATAAGGGACAGTCCCGTATCCCACAATGCATGATAATGCAACTCGACACCAGTAGTCACCGGGCTATAAAAAGCAACTATCTCGGAAATTCAGGCCGTTTGTGTCAGCAGGGTGATCAGTTTCCTTCTCGCGATCGTCTTTACAGCTTTTTTTGAATATGATGCTTGGAAAGACTTGGAAAGGCATTGGCTTGTCTGTAGGACTCATTATATTTATCTCATCGGCGGTGAGTAATTTGTTATTGATATTCCTCAGTCACGCACCTGTGTCATTTGTTTGAAAGCCCACTTGTACTTAGCTCTTATTAACCGAGCAGGAGGTCTGTATGGGAGAATCTTGACCGAGGTCGTGAGTACAGACCAAACGCGGTGAGGTCTGTACACAAGACCGAGGTCAAGATTCACCTATACAGACAGAGTAAGCTCGGTTAATAAGATGTTTATTATATGGCAAGTGAGAGAAATTTAATTCATTTAATTTAACTGGTTTGTACTAGCCGACATTTTGCCATGTGAGCTCGTCTTTCCGCTGGACCTTTCTTTGACCTCTTTCCATTCAGTCGCCGTACGCTCCGCTATAATGTGCTCTCAGCGTTAGATTTTGGTATGTAACTGGTTTGTTAACTAGCCGAAATTTTGTTTGCGAACGGCGATGAGCTGAACTTAAATCTGCCGAAGTGTTCTCGTCCTCTTTACTTTTCTTTTCTTTGCTTTTCTTATCACGCTTTTTGGCACTGCCATAAATAAATATTGTTAGAGGAAAAAAGCCAATATTTTTGCATTAAAGTTTGCGACTTTTTCACCGCAAAACATTACCGGTCTAGATGCCGGTCTAGATGGGAAAATCTAGACCGCGGTCAATATCGATTTCAACCAATCAAATTCGTGAATTCGATAGTTCCCAGTCCTTATGA
Organism: Orbicella faveolata; assembly: GCF_042242905.1. Lineage (NCBI taxonomy): Eukaryota > Metazoa > Cnidaria > Anthozoa > Scleractinia > Merulinidae > Orbicella > Orbicella faveolata. Next base: position 8,667,723 of record NW_028301569.1, on the reverse strand, counting down.
GACACAGCCATATAATAAATTTCAATATAAATTGTTTTGTTCTGGGAGAATATCCAAATCCAAAGATCCTGGTTCGACTCAAATCAAAGAATTAGCTTAAGCTACAAAGTAATTTCTCATAAGTCGATCAAAACTTGTCTTTTTTTAGAGTGACGGCTGTTGAAAAGGAGAGAATTATTTTAAAAGTATATATACATTTCACTTGTAGAGCATTTTTTAAAATGCTCTACAAATGAAATGCCGATCATTTTTTAACTGACATGTTTCTTATGTTCTAGGTAACCCATGAAATGCTTCATAAATCTTTTATGAAGACACGCGATTACAAATACGCGCTTTCAGTTTAATTATCACCAAAGTCGGTCAGCAGGTTTCAAGAAAAATTGTTTCTAGAGGGTCTTTCTATATTTCCTTAGTCGAGATAAACTTGCAAACAAAAAACGATAAATAATTCTCCAACATAGACCTCATGGCGGTTGATTAACATTTAATTATACGGACAGTATATATATAAACTCAGACTGTTTTTGCTATTTGTTATCATTACTTTTAAAAACTGAATTGTTCCGTGGGTTTAGGCCGCGGGCGGAAGACATCTGGCAATTCAGGCTATCATTACTTGGACATGTAAAAGTACATAACAAATGCGATACTGTCGCCAGTTTGCGATTTCATTTTTAACACTGTAATACGATTACTTTTAAAACGAGGAAAATATCCGTCTTCAGTTTTGTTTTCTATCCCATCAGGCCTTTATAAAAGTAGATCTGGGAAGAATTTTGTTCGCAGTCCGACAACATTATTTCGATGAAAACATTCACTGCGTTCAATATATATTTTTCGCTGAGAGTTAAGGAATACCTTGAATCTTGAGAACCAATAGCTCTTCCACAGGCTTAAAATTCTCTTCATAGAATCTTATTAGCTGTTGTTGACTTAAGTTAAGATAGATACTGATTAAGAAAGCTATTTTAAACACTTTGTGGACTCAGGGATCCTCAGGGTATCGGCGTAGAAACAGCCCAGGTTTTCATGTTATGACAAACAGACATTCGATATACAGTATTAGCTATATCTTGCTTCCCCTAGTCCACTTACAATCAGTGACATCACCTTGTATTTGATTGGTTCATGGCGAGATGTGCCACGTAGCTGGGGGTAGCAACAAACGTGCACGCGACCAAACATCAGTCATACAACAGTGTGACTTAACGGCAGCTCATGGAAGTTGACTAGATGAAGCTTTGCCATGTTTGTCCTAGGTCTATTAATTTTGCTGGCTGGGGCTGGAATATCGATATGTGATTTCTAGTTTTGCTTTGAATTCTCAATCGTTCACATACATGTAAAGCTAGCCTGCAGAGCAGGCGAGATTTTTTCGAGCGAGCGCTCACATCGTAAAAAGTTTAGCCGCCATCTTGAATTTCTCATGCAGTGGAAGACTGGAGAGAGAAAGGAAGTTTTACCAAGGGGGTGAATGATAGGCAAGAGGAAGGATAGGGGTGGGGGTGGAGCGAGGAAAGTCTTCTCATTTTTCCCCTTCCTCATCCCCCACCGTCTAACATGGCGGTCTAACATGGCGGTCTACTATGGCGGTCGCAAGGTTGCAACGCTAACTCGCCCCAATAAGACGCCTGCACTGCAGGCTAATATAAAGCTTGTTTGCACTAGACAGAGTTTTAAAATAGCAAAGGATTTAAGGCGCGGCTAACATTAGCAATTTAGATCAGACAACTCAAGTGCGGGGAACTTTTTTCCCTTGAAATATTTTAGATTAATTACACTCAAGACCAAAACAGAACGTTCCCTGACATAGCAGGAAAGGTAAAGAACAGATATAGTTGGATAGATACCATTTCGATTCCAACAGCAATAGCATACATGTGTGCCGGCCAAATTCATTTAATACAACCGGAAAAACCGGTTTCGCTTGTATGGGTCGCCGAGTTTACGCTATCCAACTCGCTTCGCGCCATACCACCTGCGTTAAATATTAAAGCAGCTAATTAGAGTGGTTACAATGATTTTGCTAACGTGTGAGAAAACAAGGACCGAAAAAGCCAGATGCTCTCACAGGTTATGATTGTGCAAGTTACTGGCTATCGAATGTTCGAATAGACTGGTTTAACTTGCTCAAGTTGCTGACAATACATATACAGTCCAGGGCCTATATATAAGGCTTTGTATATTTTTAATACAGAAGTTTAGTCAGAGCCACTGATAGTGGACGCAGTATTAAAAACCTCGAGATTCAATGAACGGAAATCGTCGGAAGACCTTTTTCCTGAATATCATTTTCCAGTTTAGCAGAAAGTGACCTCAAGGCCTCAAAGATAAACAGCCATTTTATGCTTTAAGCAAGTGTTTTGACGTGTCCTCTCTTAAAATGATGTCAGCATGTTCAGACGTCGGTTCTGCGAACATTCTTCATCTTCTTGCTCAACGATTTGATAACTTGAAACTTAAATTAATTATTGCATATTGTTCATCGTTGATTATAATATTTAAGTACCAGTGGAAAGTGTATTGTTGGTTAGTTTATCCAACATTCCAGGATTATCGTTCAAAGCTTCTCGGATTAAGCATGACGTCAGTGTCGGTTCAGAGACCTCCTGGGTTGTGTCAGTAACTCTAAAAGGTTTTAAACTACGCTTTACATGTAAGGCGATTATTGTTTTAAAGGCGAGGAAGATTTCTTAATGATTATTCCTCAACTCCCGTCGTCCACTTAACACCCAATTAATTCAGGAAGTGAAGATTTTATTTTGGAAACACTGGGGCTGTTGCGTGTTGATGAAAAGCAGGTGGTGTAAGCACTATGATCGAGTTGCATTGTGGATGGGTAATTTTCAAGATGGCGGCTTAAACGTGCGAGGATCGTGAGTTTTCTAGAGTATTTTTCCATCTGACAGAGGATTTGTTTTGCCTACGTTTTACCAAAGATAACTCCTTGGTACCCTTAAAGACGTATGAGGTATTTTCATGGTGGAAGAAGCAAATGTCGCCATGAATCTTTGCGGCAAACCACAAGGTCGCGACACGACGCTGTGTGGGGTAGACAAAACTATTTAAAAAGTGATTGATAACTATCACTATTATATTACCTAAACGCAGGAGATAATTTTTTAAAAGCTTCAAATGATAGCAGCCTAACGGATTAATAGCAGCGGAAATCCCGGTTATCTATTTTGTCTGTTGGCATGCCGAGCTCCCTTTTCGAGAGAGCAGTTTTTGATGAGGTTGGACCAATATGTTCTGGCTGCTTGTGTTTCAGTGATCCGTTTCGTGGTAAGTTAATGATTTCCGCCCTGTTTATTGCTGTTTTCTTTGCTGCATTGCAAGTTCGCTAGCCGAGTGCAATTAATTTGCGCGTACTGGTCCATTCTTAGGTGCGTTTGTTTAATTGGTGTGTTTCGCAGTCAAGACAGTATACAAATTAAGACCATCAAGATCAATGCTTTTAAATGTCTGATTCATATGGCCATTGCTTTGTAAACAGTTGTAAGTTGATCACAGTAAATACTTGCTGATTGTACTTGAAACAAAATTAGCCCTATTTATAAACCGGTTGCAAAACGTGATGTAACATTCACTTGCTTTGAATACATTTCTTTCGTTTAGTGCGTGCATTAGGGAGCAAAGGATTTTACCATACCATCTGTTCGTGGAATTTGGATTCGTAACAAAATTTGTCTGTTTTTCTTTTCTCTACATAGTACTCAGCTCTTGCCAGTTCCCGTCGATTTAATTTTTTGAAGTAGATATCTTCTAACTCGAGGTTGCGCCCTGAATTCGAAGCGAGCCTTGTCAGATAATTCTGAGTTGAAAGTATAGTAAAAAAAACCCGTGTGAGAACCTACATGTTTTGAAGTCTGGCAAAATAGGTTTTGGTATTTTGGGGTACATATTGGCAATTTAGGCTACGTAGGTTGTAAATTGGGTCCTAAATTTCTATGGGTTGATTACCAGAAAAATAAATAAACTTAGGTTTCAGACCGTTTGGTCCTGGAATATCGACAGTATTTATTCACAACTGTATTATGTATTTCCTTTTAATGTAAATTTGCAATCTCAAAGTCACCCTCCTAGGTTAAAATATTTATCATAATTTAACTTTACCCGAGTGCATATAAGAACCAGCTTGATCTTGCTTAGCTGAACAGGTTCTTAAATTTTTGGGTATTAAAATGGCAAATTTCATATAATTGTTCCTTGACCTTCCTTGAACGCCTACCAAAAAGGGACCCTAACGCTTTGCTTCCTACATGCAACATTACATTTTTATTTCAAGCGAATACTTGCCATACCTCGGTATATAACAGTGCGCCTTTAAAGTCTATCGACACTGACATGGTTATCTTCGATGATGTGCATCAAGGAGGTTTAAGGCCACTTGATAGACGTTTGATGACATCTGATTTACCACCCAGCTCGTTTTCTCTCCAACAAATGCCAGAAATTCATGATCTTTAAAGTCCAACAACAAGCCATATAAGAGCCTTTTGGCTACTGTTATGAGTGTTGTGACGGCTCGTAATATCCTCTTATCTTTGTTGTTTATTTTATTACTTTTGCGCTGAGACTGAATTTAATTTGTAGATAATTTTAGACTGAAATGTTCTAAAAATGGCCTAATTTTTTTGGGTTTTAAAAACAAAGTTATAACAATAAAATCACTCGACTCAATAGCATTCAAATTGTAAATGTTCAAGTTAGATGTGAACACAGTTCGATTGTCTTGATCCGTGCCGTATTTGTTAACAACTTCATCAAACAAAAACATGAGAAAAAATTTATGTCTTGACAAAGGATAAAGCTTGTTAGAAACGGAACCTTCTGTTTGCTGGAGAAGCCGCGACCTTGAGCGGGGAAGCCGCCAAAAAAACTCGCGCCAGGGTATCTGTAACTTCCTGGTGAGTAAATTTCCGCCACAGCAACAGTCTCGCATCCCATCATGCAATTCGATACCAGTCGACTCTATAAAAAGCAACGACCTCGAAAATTCAAGCCTTTTCTTTCGGCGGCGCGATTTAGTGACCTTACACGTCAGCGCGCGTGTTTTGAACATTCGTCTGAACAGTTTCACTGCAAGTCGTAAAGACAAAAGATGTTCGGGAAGTCTCAAGCCATTGGCTTACTTCTAGGATTCCGTGTTGCATTTATGGCATTGTCGGTGAGTATATTCAACTGATATTTCACTTATTGACAGTATTGGTATCAGTC